>NC_079450.1:50221187-50351187 GCF_903798145.1 Danio aesculapii | reverse complement strand
AATAAAAATAAATAAATAAATAAATAAATAAATAAAATAAAATAAAATAAAATAAAATAAAATAAAATAAAATAAAATAAAATAAAATAAATAAAATAAAATAAAATAAAATAAAATAAAATAAAATAAAATAAAATAAAAAATTAAATAAAAATAAATAAATAAATTAATAAATAAAATAAAATAAAATAAATAAAACAAAAAAATAAATAAAATAAAATAAAATAAATAAAAAAATTAAATAAAAATAAATAAATAAATAAAATAAAATAAAATAAAATAAAATAAAATAAAATAAAATAAAATAAAATAAAATAAAATAAAATAAAATAATATAATTAAAAAATTGCATGGTCGGTCACCCTTTTATTAAAATATCTTTCTTTCAGTATAATTGTACAAATATGTACTCAGTAATACTAAATAATATGTTAAATTAATTTAAAATATGCTATAATTTAAAAAAAACTAATTAAATAAGCTTAAAAAGAGCAGGTTCTGTTCTGGGCTGTGTACTACACACTATAAGAGATTGCAGATGATCGAATGATGGACAAACTTGTCAGTATGATGACCCACGATCGACATCCCCTTTTCGATACAGTGCAAGCTCTTTTAGCTCAAGATTAATTCAGCCCCGGTGTTACATGGAACGATACAGGAAGTCATTTTTACCAACAGTGATCAGATTGTATAACCAAAGATTAATTATGCTGAACTGTAATAGCATTCATACTGTAGATATGGACTAGTGTCTACTCGTTGTTTGAAAATAAGATGTGCAGTAAACGTAATTTTATTAATATTGTTGTCTTTTTATATATGTAATTTATTTTATTTATCTTATTTATCACATTTTTTCATGACAAATATTATATTCCTATAGCTTTTGCATGATTAATAACATCCTATTCAAAATTAATATGTACTTGCTAGAATTTTAGGTGTTGGTAGCATTAAATCAGTAATAAAATAGCAGAAGCCTACATTAATGTGTTTGTAACAAAGAATCATTTGAATAAAGTGTAGTTACCAATGTTGGGTCAAATACAGAACAAACCCAAGCATTTGGTTAAAAAACGTAATCAAAATTTAATTGGCAATTGATTGGGTTTGTCTTGACCCAACATTAAGTTAATACAACCCATCATTTTTCAGAGCGTACTTCTCCACATCTGTAAGATTGTAAAACGTATGCTGTTATGTTGTGAAATATGATGTTGTATTATGGGTAAATGGGTTTTCTTATATGTGACGGCTTATGTTGCACAGGTATATTGTGCACATTGTATGGGTCAAACTATTAGATTTTACTTTTATGCCCCCCCCCAAAAAATCATTACATTATTAAGACCATGTTCCATGAAGATATTCTATAAATCTGTCACTGTAAATCTATGAAAATGTATTATTATTTGAATATTAATGTGCATTGTTTAATTTGCAGTTGTTTAAAGGTGATTTTCCCAGTATTTCGATTTTTAGAAACCTCAGATTCCACATTTTTCATGCCAAATATTATATCCTTATAGCTTTTGCATGATTTATTAACATCCTATTTATTATTTTGGTCCAAAAGTAATATTTAATTAATATGTACTTGCTGGAATTCCAGATGTGACTAGTATTAAATCAGTGTTAAAATAGCAGAAGCCTACATTAATGTGTTTCTAACAAAGAATCATTTGAATAAAGTGTAGTTACCAATGTTGGGTCAAATGCAGAACAAACCCAAGCATTTGGTTAAAAAAACGTAATCAAAATTTAATTGGCAATTGATTGGGTTTGTTTTGACCCAACATTAAGTTAATACAACCCATCATTTTTCAAAGTGTACTTCTCCACATATGTAAGATTGTAAAACGTATGCTGTTATGTTGTGAAATATGATGTTGTATATGTAAAATGGGTTTTCTTATATGCGACGGCTTATGTTGCACAGGTATATTGTGCACATTGTATGGGTCAAACTATTAGATTTTCCTTTTATGCCCAAAAAAAATATCATTACATTATTAAGACCATGTTCTATGAAGATATTCTATAAATATGTCACTGTAAATCTATGAAAACGTAATATTATTTGAATATTAATGTGCATTGTTTAATTTGCAGTTGTTTAAAGGTGATTTTCCCAATATTTAGATTTTTAGAAACCTCAGATTCCACATTTTTCATGCCAAATATTATATTCTTACAGCTTTTGCATGATTTATTAACATCCTATTTATTATTTTGGTACAAAAGTTTTATAAAATTAATATGTACTTGCTAGAATTCTAGGTGTTGGTAGCATTAAATCAGTAATAAAATAGCAGAAGCCTACATTAATGTGTTTGTAACAAAGAATCATTTGATTAAAGTGTAGTTACCAATGTTGGGTCAAATACAGAACAAACCCAAGCATTTGGTTAAACAAACTTAATCAAAATTTAATTGACAATTGATTGGGTTTATCCATAACCATTAAGTTAATACAACCCATTTTATTTAGTGTGTACTTCTCCACAGTATGTACGATTGTAAAACGTATGCTGTTATGTTGTGAAATATGATGTTGTATTATGTAAAATGGGTTTTCTTATATGTGACGACTTATGTTGCACAGGTATATTGTGCACATTGTATGGGTCAAACTATTAGATTTTCCTTTTATGCCATAAAAATAATCAATACAATATTAAGATCATGTTTCATCAAGATATGTTTTAAATCTCTTACTGTGAATATATTTGATTAATAATGTGCATTGCTTAATTTGCACATCTTTAAAGGTGATTTTCCCAATATTTAGATTTTTTAGAAACCTCAGATTCCACATTTTTCATGCCAAATATTATATCCCTATAGCTTTTGCATGACTTATTAACATCTTATTTATTATTTTGGCCCAAAGGTGGTATTTAATTAATCTGTGCTTGCTAGATTGATAGGTGTTACTAGTATTAAATCAGTGTTAAAATAGCAGAAGCCTACATTAATGTGTTATTAACAATCATTTGAGTGTAGTACAATGGTGGATTGTATTAACCCAATGTTGGGTCAAATACAGAACAAACCCAAGTATTTGGTTAAAAAAACCTAATCAAAATTTAATTGACAATTGATTGGGTGTATCCATAACCCAACATTAAGTTAATACAACCCATTTTATTTAGTGTGTACTTCTCCACATGTGTAAGATTGATCCTGCTTCAGTATAGTAGCTTAAACTGTGTAGCGCAAGCAAAAACACAAATAAAACATGCTGATATACACTACCAGTCCCTAAACTAATATGACAGAGCTCTTGATTAGCATTCAGCGCAGTAAACACCAAGCAAACCTTGACTCAAAAGAAGAGAAGAGAGAAAAAGTTTTGTGCCGTGGGGAGGGGGCCAAGTTGGGGGAGGTAATGAGGTGCTGTTAGCATTAGCTAGCGTGTCACCTTGGCAGGTAAAATATAATTGGGTGCCGGAGCGTCTCTGTGTGATCGGCCCATCGTGCAGTGCATGCACATACTGCATTATTTAGCAGCGCAAGGCACAACGCAGCTAGGTAGCAATCTCCTTTCACAGCCCATTAGCCAGCACTGATCCCGCGCTGGCAACAAGCTGCCCCGTTCGCAGCACACTAATTATTTTACATCAGTCACAGTATTTTTCCCTCAACAAATGTGACCGGCGATGCATAATTATGAGCAGTGGGGTTTGGAGAACGCTGAGGGCGCTCGGGACCAAAAAACTCCAGCTATTTTTGAGAAATCACAGGCGCCAACTGAGAGAGCGATCAGGTCCCCACCTAACTACACCAATAATGTCGGAAAACTTAAAAACCAGCTGAGTCCTAAAGTCGTGAAGTACACAAATTGCCTGCGCCAACTTTTTTTAGGCTAAAGTTAGTCCTTGCAGATTGGCGAGTGTAGCATTTTCAGCTTAAGTTGTGTACTTTTTGTTCTGCCTCTTTCTAAAACTCCCAAAACAACACACAAAGTAAACACATCACACTTTACTTCACACTTCAAAACCTCTAGTTGTTCCCTAAATACACTTCTGTCCCACTAATTACAAACACAAACACTGATTAAATCTTGAATGCTAATTCTGTTAGCTTTAGCACAATACCTCCTCTCAGGAGACAAAAGACTGTTGAAGTATTATCACAAGACAAGGCATTTTCACCAAACATACCTAGAGTTGCCTTAAAGCCGGAGTGGACACAATGAGCGCCATGCAAAAAGGCCACGGGGCTGGTCACAAACATCCACCTGTAATCTCATCCAGAAGAGGAAAAAGCGGCTCCAAATCTTGAGTTTAAATGATGCAGGTGAAAGGCATCATTCTTCTTAAGAGGGAGAGGAAAATTTAGGTTTTCTACTTGCTTGCCTTGTGATATTTCTGAGCCGTCAGCAATGCAGAAGCTGCTTTTCTCTCCCCTAATTCTGTGGACTTGGAGCTTTGAAGCCCCCCAACTGTGCACAGTATGGTCTTTGAAGCGGGGAAGAAATTCAGAGATTTAAAAAAATGGATAAAAAGCAGGGGGAACACGCCGTTCCTCACACATACCATTGTCTACATTTATCTGTTTTCGGGTGCCATGTGAGCTTTTGGGTACTGGAAGCTTGATTTGGACCGATGTCTGATTGCAACAACAGCAAAATACGGAGCAGAGATGCACTACACATGCAGTTCTGCTTGTCATTTATATATCTGTAAGTCCATCTATCTAGAGTTATGAATATATAAAAGGCATCACTTTAAAAATCTCCATTTTCATTTGTTTTAATTGAAAATCAGGGTTATCCCAGCAAATATTGATTTCTTAACTCTTCTGAAATCAAACCACTGCACTCGTGTTGACTAAAAGATGAATATGTACATAGGAACACATTTGCTTTGTTATTTAATGCTGATACTCTGAATGACAGCATATTTTATTTTACATTAGGAAGAAATATCATCAGTAGTTTACAGAATTTATACAGTAATGAATGTTTTAATGCACCCGTGATGTCTAAAAATGAATATAAACATGTAGGAAAACAATCGTTTTGTTATTTAATGCTGATATTCTGAATGACAGCATATTTTATTTTACATTTTCATGAAATATCATCAGTAGTTTACAGAATTTATACAGTAATGAATGTTTTAATGCACCCGTGATGTCTAAAAATGAATAGAAACACACAGGAACACATTTGCTTTGTTATTTAATGCTTATATGCTGAATAATAGCATTTTTGATTTTACATTTTCATGAAATATCATCAGTAGTTTACAGAATTTATACAGTAATTAATGTTTTTACTGCACTCGTGTTGTCTAAAATGAGTATAAATATACAGGAAAACATTTGATATTTGATGCTGATATTCTGAATGACAGCATATTTTGATTTCACATTTGGATGAAACATCATCAGTAGTTTACAGATTATATTTATACAGTAATTAATGTTTTTAATGCACTCGTGTTGTCTTAAAATGAATATAAACACATAGGAACACATTTGCTTTGTTATTTAATGCTGATACTCTGAATGACAGCATATTTTATTTTACATTTGGAAGAAATATCATTAGTAGTTTCCAGATTATATTTAGACAGTAATTCATGTTTTAATGCACTTGTGTTGTCTAAAAATGAATATAAACATATAGAAGCACAATTGTTTTGTTATTTAATGGTTATATACTGAATAACAGCACTTTTGATTTTACATTTTCATGAAATATCATCAGTAGTTTACAGAATTTATACAGTAATTAATGTTTTTACTGCACTCGTTTTGTCTAAAATGAGTATAAATATACAGGAAAACATTTGATATTTGATGCTGATATTCTGAATAACAGCATTTTGATTTCACATTTGGATGAAACATCATCAGTAGTTTACAGATTATATTTATACAGTAATTAATGTTTTTTACTGCACTCGTGTTGTCTAAAATTAATATAAATATTTAGGAAAACATTTGATATTGGATGCTGACACTCTGAATGACAGCATTTTGATTTCACATTTGGATGAAACATCATCAGTAGTGTTCAGATTGTATTTATACAGTAATGAATGTTTTTAATGCACTCGTGTTGTCTTAAAATTAATATAAACATGTAGGAAAACATTTGTTTTGTTATTTGACGCTGATATTCTGAATGATAGCATATTTTATTTTACACTTGGAAGAAATATCATCAGTAGTTTCCAGATTGAATTTAGACAGTAATGACTGTTTTTAATGCACAGTCGTTTTGTTATTTGAGGCTAACACTCTAAATGACAGCACTTTTATTTCACATTGGGATGAAATATTATCAGTAGTTTACAGAATTTATACAGTAATGTTTTTAATGCACTCGTGTTGACTAAAAATGAAAATAAACATATAGGAAAACATTTGTTTGGTTATTTGATGCTGATATTCTGAATGATAGCATTTTGATTTTACATTTGGAAGAAATATCATTCATATATTTCAATTACAGTAGTTCACAGATTATAATTATACAGTAAATAATGTCTTTATTAAAATGAACTAAGAGTTAATTGTTCATGCTAGTAATCTATACTATTTATACACACACAAACACTGGGGCATCGATATCACAATGTGTGTGTCCACAATAGTCCCATCACAGCATTACATTATTTATTAAAGATTCAAAGATAAAGACGATTATAAATATTATATATTTTTAAAAATAATTATTACAATGATGACCATGTTATTTTATGTTTGATTGTTCAATTCCTGTACCTGTCTCCAGAAACCCATAAAGCACTGTTTGTTCAACTTTTATCTTTGCTCTGTTGTATTTATATATGCTTGTAGTTTATTACAATTTATGCAAACACACTGCATAGAAAAAAGACTTGACCATCCCAATCTATCCAAATGAATGAAATGTTTCCAAACGGAGATTTTCAGTTCATGTGTTGAAATTATATTCGTATCGCAATATATAATTGCAGAAAAATAAAATATCGCAATGCCAAATTTTTCCAATATCATGCAGCCCTAATACACGCACACACACACACAAAACATTCTCCATTATAACAATATTACTTTTACATATTTTATAGAATAGGTGCTATAATGTATTTAATCTATAATACGCACAATATTTAAGATCTCTTTGTCTAAAATACATTAGCTTTCCCCCTGAAAATATGAAAAAGCATAATTAATTTGGTGATGTTCTGTCCATTTATTGTTCAGATTTTGTTCCAATCAAGATCTCGTGACATAACAAACCACATGCTATATTAAACATAATGAATTCTAAAAAACTCTCAGTTAATTTCAGCAAAAATGTAAATGTTTATTGAACTATTACTGATACTTTGACAATAATCTAATAAAACTGAAATAAATAAAGGTGTATCTTTCACGTGGGTTTCCTCCGGGTGCTCCGGTTTCCCCCACCGTCCAAAGACATGCGCTCTAGGTGAATTGAAGAAACTAAATTGTGTGTAAAACTAAATGAGTGTGTATTGATGTTTTCCAGTACTGGGCTGCAGCTGAAGGGCATCCACTGCACAAAACTTGCGCTGGAATAGTCAGCGGTTCATTCCGCTGTGGCGACCCCTGATGAATAAATGGACTAAGCTGAAGGAAATTGAATAAATAAAGATGCAAAAAATAGGAAATGTTTTTGTTAGGAGTTGAAACCGTCACAACGTACATCAAACTACAAATCTTGTGTTTATATATATATTATGATTTAATATTTAATATTTAATACCTCTATAAAGATTACCGTGTCTCTTAAAGGCCACAAACCAACAAGGATTGACATTTTAGTGCTTTTTCTTCCCCCAAGTGAGTGCTATAGTAAAGCTCCGCCAGGTCTTGTGAGAACTTAAACCAATACGGCAGTAATACTCATTGTTAGGAAGGCGTAATGTTATGCAAATGGCCTTTAGCTGAGGGGGCCGTCGTCAGTAGATCTGGGCTCGTGGCTTTGATAACCTCCATTACTATAGGATTAGATGAATGCTGATGTTTTGTCAGTCTCCTTGGACACTGGCCCTCAACTCAGGACTAATCCTGTGATTCTGACCATCTGAATAGAAGAACGCATCCATACTATCTCGTCTTTATTGTGTGAACGTCCAACAAACCGTAGTGTTCATAACAGTTTAATGCGCAAATCAGATGTAAACGCCTACTGACAAGAAGGTTTTGATGGCTTGTTTCAAAGATTTTTTTTTGTTGTTGTTGATTTTTAAAGATCTAGATGAAGCTTATCTCTTTTTTTTTCTTCCCTCAATCCTCTGACCCTCATTTGTTTTCTTTCTTTGAGTTTCGTCTTTGAGACATCTCCAGATTTTTTTTTTTTTTTTTGGAGGTGATGGTCTGTCTGCTCTCTGGCTGTTATGTTTATTTATTTGCTCATTGATTTTTCAACATGTATGTACACACGTTTCTCGCCTGACCGATCGATTTCTTCTTCTTTTTTCCTTTTTTTTTTGTAGCGCCAGAAATCCGTTCTGCATTTAGCCGTGTCCTGTGATCATATTCCATTTTAACCACTTCAGATGCACTTTGGGCCTTTCTGATTGTAGAGAATTGAATGAAGGAACTAGGTTGTTTTCCAATCTTTTTTTTATAACTCTAGAAGAAAAACGGATGGCTAGTGGAATACAAATTTGATCTTGAACGTAATTTATAAATGGCTAATTATTAAAATTACAATGAATAGAGTAAATATATTTATTGGATTGTTTATGAAATTTTAATATCTGTATTTACGGTTTTGATATACACTCAAAAATAGTTTCCGTTGCTTGTTCAAACTACTTATTTAAAATGAGCTGAAACAACACAATTCTCGAGATTTCATTAGGCCAACTTAATTGTATTATGTTCAATCCACTTAATTTAGTAAAATGAATAAGCTACCTTAATTGCTTCATGTTGTCACAACACAAATTGATTGTGTGGATTTTTTACAGTGTCTATTTCTTCTATTTGTTTACATTATTTAAGTAGCAACTGCAATTTATCTCAA
The DNA here is from genome assembly GCF_903798145.1 of Danio aesculapii. Lineage (NCBI taxonomy): Eukaryota > Metazoa > Chordata > Actinopteri > Cypriniformes > Danionidae > Danio > Danio aesculapii. The sequence continues at coordinate 50,342,183 of NC_079450.1, read as the reverse complement.
ATAAATATCTCTTCCTTGTTTCAGTCGATGTGTACTTGTACAGTGATGTTAAATAATGCATTGTGACTAGAATAAAACCAGTTAACTGTTGAGTTTCCATTTCTACTTTAATTTACCTGTTAATGCTTTTTAAAATCATTTTTATACCCTAGCTAATCTTAATTTAAATGCAAAAGTCGTATTTGTTAATATTATTTTATGGACTTGAGCTTAATTAATTAATAGATTTTGTATGTATACAGTCGAAGTCAGAATTATTAGCCTCTTGTTTAACGGAGAAAAGATTTTTTCAACACATTTCTAAACATAATAGTTTTAATAACTCATCTCTAATAACTGATTTATTTTATCTTTGCCATGATGACAGTAAATAATATTCTATATTATACACTTCTATACAGCTTTAAGTACCATTTAAAGGCTTAACTAGGTTAATTAGGTTAACTAGTCAAGTTGTTGTATAATGATGGTTTGTTCTGTAGACTATCAAAATATATATATAGCTTAAAGGGGCTAATAATTTTGACCTGAAAATGTTTTTAAAACAATATAAACTGCTTTTATTCTAGCCAAAATAAAACAAATAAGACTTTCTCCAGAGGAAAAAATATTATCAGACATACTGTGAAAAATTCCTTGCTCTGTTAAACATCATTTGGGAAATATTTAAAAAAGAAAAACACACAAACAATATACCAACATGAAATAAAAATAAAAATGTTAGACTATAATTAGATTCTTCCTATACTTAGATCACAAAGTCAACTTTCATTTGAGGTGTTTGTTTTTTGTAAAGTGCATATTATTTGTAACAAAGTAAACTATGGAAGGATATCGCGGACAATTTTCAAATGCAATTGCAAATAGGACACATAAATTGTGAAATAATCCAAATGCAAATGCATTTCCGCTTTCGCGAATGCGCAGTGACTGCCACATGAAAACACAAAGACCATTTAAAAAAATGCCTTTCCCATGTCTTACGAGCCTGACATGAACAGCAATATTAATTGCTTCATTAGATTTTTCTTTTTCTCTGCATTGTGCATGTAACCTGGCAAAACTCAAATGGAATCACAAATCCTTTTGCATTTGAATTTCTGATGTCTACACTGAAACCTGTCAAGCAATCGACAGGGGTGGGGCTATTTACTTGACGTGTTTGTATTCAGAATCATTAAATATAGTCTTGTTAAGCATTCACAGTACTCGATTTCTCTTTTAAATGTGTATTTGTATAATATGCAAATTCTAAATGTATAATATTTATTATTAATTTGACCTATTTTATAGATTGTACATTGTACAAAAAAAACTAAACATTTTCATATACAGTTAAGGTCAGAATTATTAGCCTTAATTAGGTTAATTAGGTTAACTAGGCAGGTTAGGGTAATTAGGCAAGTTATTGTATAACGATGGTTTGTTCTGTAGAGAGTCAAAAAAATATAGCTTAAAGGGGATAATAATTTTCTCTCAAAAATTGTTAATATATATATGTATGTCGGCGCCAGTGGTGTAGTAGTTAGTGCGTCGACACATGCACTCCGGTGCTCGCGACGACCCAAGTTCAATTCCCGCCTCGCGGTCCTATGCCGATCCTTCCCCTCTCTCTGCTCCCCACGCTTTCCTGTCAACACTCTCTACTGTTCTATCCATTAAAGGTGAAAACCCCGGAAAAATAATTATATATATATATATATAACTGAAAATTTCCATCAGTTATGTTCAAGACTTGTAAATTATGCACACAAAAGTGTTATCATGTTATTACTATTTATCAATTTAGCAGCACAAAATAAGAAATTTAAATCAGCATTACTGAATAGTTTATTTCAGTAACAGACATTGTATATTCTAATCAACAGAAATATTTGAAAATTTGATCTGATATAAATCTTGCATTGCTACTACTATCAATATTTAAATGTATTTTATAGGTATAATGCATGCAGTCGTTCTTTTTAACATGAAACCCTGTCAAGCATATCAATAAACCTGAGTTAAAACACTGAAAATGTTGCTTGCTTTTTTGTTTGGAGGTGTGTTTTGCTGCCATGCTCTTTTTCAGTGCAGTGTACATATTTTGTGGGGGAAACCAGAGCACCCGGAGGAAACCCCACCAACACAGGGAGAACATGCAAACTCCACACAGAAATGCCAACTGACCCAGACAGGACTCGAACCAGTGACCTTAACTAACATTTACAGAGATTAATCTATAGCGTGACAGACATATTGCTAAAGGGGGTAGTTCACCCAAGAATAAAGGTTTTTGCACCCCCAGGTTTTTTGTGGACAATGGCTTCTGACAATCAAACAAAACGTGAAGAATTTTTATTGGGAAAACGTATAGACGAACGGACGGATGAATGGAAAGATAGATAGATGGACAGACAGAGAGAGAGAGACAGAGAGAGACAGACAGACAGACAGACAGACAGACAGACAGACAGACAGGTAGGTAGGTAGGTAGGTAGGTAGGTAGGTAGGTAGGTAGGTAGGTAGGTAGGTAGGTAGGTAGGTAGGTAGGTAGGTAGGTAGGTAGGTAGGTAGGTAGATAGATAGATAGATAGATAGATAGATAGATAGATAGATAGATAGATAGATAGATAGATAGATAGATAGATAGATAGATAGATAGATAGATAGATAGATAGATAGATAGATAGATAGATAGATAGATAGATAGATAGATAGATAGATAGACGGATGGATGGATGGACGCATAGATAGACAGACAGACAGACAGATAGAAGATAGACAGACAGATAGATAGATAGATAGATAGATAGATAGATAGATAGATAGATAGATAGATAGATAGATAGATAGATAGATAGATAGATAGATAGATAGATAGATAGGTGGACGGATGGGTGGACGGATGGATGGATAAATAAAAAAAACACAAAGCCACGAACAGAAAAACAAGCATAACTATAGTATACTGTTATCCATTATTTAGTGTGGTTCATCTACAGAACTCCGATCCATTATAAGGATTAGTCTATAATGATAACATTTGTGTCTTGTGTCCAGATTTACCTCAATTTTCCCTCCACTCTGAGCGCAGCCTTTATGGAAAAAAAGGCATTAAGAGTGCTGAACTTTAGCCGGACTCTCTGGACTCAATAATTTGATCAGCAAGTTTCTCCAGGGGCTTTCAGTGCTGCTGTCAGCACTTATAGGACCCCCTGTACTGACACTTCTGTCTCTGCATTAACGGCATCCAAGAGCGGGCAGAAAAACACATCTCAGAAACAGGTATGAGGAGAGAGAGGGTTTGGTCTGTTATGCAGTATATCAACACATATGAATAAGAAAAGAGGAGATGCATATAGCGTATAAGGGTGTATAATCTGAACTGTATGTACAGTTGAAGTCAGAATTAGCCCTCCTGATTTAATGTTTTAATAAATAATTTGTATATTTTTTCAACACATTTCTAAACATAATCGTTTTAATAACTCATTTCTAATAACTGATTTATTTTATTAAGATACTAGTATTTAGTTTGAAGTGAGATATAAAGGCTTAACTAGGTAAATTAAGCAAGTCATTGTATAGCGATGGTTTGTTCTGCAGACAATCAAAATATATAGCTTAAACGGGCTAATAATATTGTCCTTAAAAAGGCTTTAAAAAAATTAAAAACTGCTTTTATTCTAGCTGAAATAAAACAAATAAGACTTTTTTCGGAGGAAAAAATATTATCAGACATACTGTGAAAATTTCCTTACTCTGTTGAACATAATTTGGGAAATATTTAAAAAAGAAAAAAAAAATCAACTGTACGTCACAAATTCTTCATTAGTTTTCCTTAAACTGGAATGATGAGAATGTAAGGTTTACAGTGCAAGTGAATACCTTATTAATGTAAAATTATGCAAAATGCTTCATGTAATAGAGAACATTGGATTCAGTTACTAATTGTTGTTTCTCTTGTTGGTAAACTAACAGAGTTGACAGTAACAGAGTTGACATTTTCCACCATTTTGTGTTTTAGTTCAAGATGCTAACCTCAAACCAGATACTAGCTACATAGCATGTCTAAAACAGTATGTTATTGTTCATTATGTTGATGTTTTTTTAAGTGAATGAGAATTTACTGTAATATCATGCTAACAGATTTGGCATTATTAATCTTCTATTGGTGTACCCTAAATACTGTATTTTGTGAACATTAATGAGAGAAGAATAATGACATGCTTCAACGCCTTTCAGAGTTTCCTGCCAGAAGTGACATGACTTGAATGGTGCACAGGCTTTTTTGTATCAGTGTTTTATATTGTATATTGCCTTTTTATATTCGATGTAACCAGCCTGATCTCATAAAGAAACGGAACTATTTTACATTTTGTCAGTTTAGTGGCTAATTTGTACGAATTCGGTCGTATGAAAATGTACAATTTAAAAAAGTACCCAACCCCGCCCCGTCATCGGGAGATGAGCAAATCGTACTCAATTGTATGACAGAGATCGAACGAATTCATACGAATTAGCCACTAAATCAAAATGCTACAAATTGACGTGAGATCGTGTTGGATAACAGAGCTGACCAGAACCAAGAAACAGGGCAAAACAGGTTAAAATATTTAATTTAGTAGAGTGAAAAAATTGACGTAATTATTTCATGATAATTGAAGCTGAATGATTGAAAAATATATTGGGAGTGTTTAAGTCAAAATTTCAAGACAAAATGTCTCGAAATAGACATTTAGGTATTATTTTTAGACAAAAATTGATCAATTAGATTTTTTATTATAAAGATTTTAAAATTTGTTTTTGAAAAAAAAAAAAAAAAAAAAAAAAAAAAAAATATATATATATATATATATATATATATATATATATATATATATATATATATATATATATATATATGCAAAATGTAACTGCAATAAATAAATAAATTAAATTAAATTAAATTAAATAAATAAACAAATAACTATTAATAAAAAACAATAAACAAACAAAAGTAACAAATAAATCAAATATAATAAACAAATTAAAATAATAAAGAATTAAACAATTATAAATAAATAAATAAAATTAACAAATAAAGTAAGAAATAAATAAAATCAACAAAATGAAAATTATTAAAATAAAATTATAATAAAATAAAATAATAATAAAATAAAATCAACAAAACAAATAAATTAATTAATTATTAACAAAAAACAAACAAATAGTTACATTTACAAATAAATACACAAACAAATAAACAACAACAAAATAAAATAGACAAAATAAATAAATAAAATCAACAAAATAAATAAATAACTATAAATAAATAAACAAACAAATAAACAAATAATTGAATACAAATAAATTAACAAATAAATAAATGAACGAACGAACGAACGAACGAACGAACGAACGAACGAACGAACGAACAAACAAACAAACAAACAAACAAACAAACAAATAAACAGTGGAGAAATATTTGTTGTATTAATCATGCATTAATATGTGGCTTTCTGAAAAATGCTGAACTGTCCAATTCTAATTCAATTCAGGGTCAAATATGGATAAACAAATAAATATTTGATTAAATGTGGTTTTAAGTTTGGTTAAACTTTAATTTCAAACTCCAACCCAGCAAATGGTTTGGTTTTTTGAAACAACCCATCATTTTCAGAGAGCAGAATGTGAGGATTCTTGAATTTAAATATAGCAAGAAACTGTCAGTTTTACCATCTAGGTCCAAATATATTTGCATAAAATGCGTCTGTATCATGCAAACTATTCTACCACACTCATAATGATTTCCATAAGACACTAAAACGCACTCAATTTGCCTTTTAACAGATTACTCCTTGAATCCCAGGCCTGTAAATGTTTCCAAGTGGGTTTTTATATGCTAGTTTATCTGTCCTTGTAACAGTTTTTATCTGCAGTCTCGCTTATTGATTGTTTAATATCTGAAAACAAGGCGATTTGCAATTATACTGCAGCTACAGGACATTAAGGCTTTTTAAACTAGGACAATCAAACGTCCGAGCTGCGCATAAATCCTGAATGAATTTAGCAACACTTTGTTGAAGACGATTTACTGCCATGATCAAGGGTGCTGTGAATGCAGGAGACTGTGAATCTGGAATCAAATGATTTACAGGTAGCGTTCGCATTGTTTGACAGATTTATTCCATGCAGAAATGAGCCAGTAATTATAATCCACCAGTAATTCTAAAGCTAAAAATGCACCTATTCATTATTTAGGACATTGATTTATTTCCCCCTTTTTTTCATGGTAAAGCAGGCGGCGAGGAGTTTTGATCGCATTGATCGGCGTTTGCGTTTTAATGCTGTGGATGTTGTGATGTCCTCGGGTCGCTGACAAACTCTTGACCTCGCCGAGAAACGGGAAAGGCTCAAGGCTCTGCTTAAAGGCCCTTTAAAGCTGCAGGACGCCATGTTGACATGTCTGGATCTGGTGTTTGTGGCTGGGCAGGGACTGGGATAATGATATAGACTGTTGTGGTTGGTGCAGCTGGACTGCAGTTTACCAAAAGTGCCGGTCCTAATTTTCAATTACTGCTGTCTGAAGTACAAGCAACAGTCAATAATTGCTTTATTTTCTAAACCTTTGTGGTCTGAGACTCTATTTCTTTTGTGTGTTTTTTTTTTCAGCTGTTGTGGAACAGTCCAGCTAACACAGAGCATTCCCACAGATTTTACTGGTGTTTTAGGAAGGATGTGCAAATGTTAAAGGGCTCCTATTATGAAAATCATTTTGGTAAGCTGTTTGGAAAGAACTGTGTGTAGGTATAGTGTTTCCACAGTCATGTTGGAGTGATATAAACACAATAAGTCTCTTTTTTAAAATTTCTTGACGCTAAAATAGGATCCAAATCCCTCCCATTTTGAGGCCCACTGCAACGTGACGTAGGACTGCTGTTTTCCCTGCCAAATAAATTGATTGACATCCGCATATTAACATGCATCCATGGTAATGAGTATGATCATATCAACAAGACAGGACGTGCACAAAGCAACTGGGATTAAAAGATCTGTTCAGCTCTCTGTGATCATCAGCACCTCAAGAATGAGTTTTACAAGTTTAAAACATTTTTAAAACAGTGCATGGTTGTAATTAGAGCGATTTTACCGTCTTTATCACCACAGCCGTATGTCAGTACAATTATAAAAGAAGATGCTTCAATCCCGGTTTGTGGACGTTAAATCAGGTTTATTTTGTGCAGGTTTATTTTTGTATATATATATATACAATATATACATACAATATATATATATATATATATATATATATATATATATATATATATATATATATATATATATATATATATATATATATATATATTTCTATTTTAAATATTTCGCAAATGATGTTTAACAGAGCAAGGAATTTTTCACAGTATGTCTGATAATATTTTTTCTTCTAGAGAAAGTCAAATTTGTTTTATTTCGGCTAGAATAAAAGCAGTTTTTAATTTTTTATAAACAATTTTAAGGTCAAAATTATTAGCCCCTTTAAGCTATATTTTTTTCGACTGTCTACAGAACAAACCATCATTATACAATGACTTGCCTAATTACCTTAACCTGCCTAGTTAACCTAATTAACCTAGTTAAGCCTTTAAATGTCACATTAAGCTGTATAGAAGTGTCTTGAGAAATATCTAGTAAAATATTATTTACTGTCATCATGACAAAGATAAAATAAATCAGTTATTAGAAATTAGTTATTAAAACTATTATGATTAGAAATGTGTTGAAAAATCTCTCTGCTAAAAGAAATTGGGGAAAAAAATAAACAGGGGGGCTAATAATTCTGACTTCAACTGTGTGTATATATATATATATATATATATATATATATATATATATATATATATATATATATATAAACATAGAGTCAACCACATAGCGTCTTTATTTCTCATGGGATGAGGGAGGTGGTGTATTTGGGGTGGTTTGCCCAGGGTACCATTTAAACTAGATCCGCCACTGATCTGATGAGTGTTTTGAGCTGAATCTTTACAGACACATTCTGGAGACACAAAAGACTTATCTTAAATCTTGAAAAAGGGGTAAAATAGGTGAACATTCTTGAAAACTATTCAGACCCACTTACACTGTAAAAAATGCTTTATGCAAATGCTTTAATTCTTTCATGCATGTTTGGACTCTTTAAATCACTACTCCTTTCAGTTTTCCTAAAGCTCAATTCTTTTAATCCATTATCATCCTTTATAAAATCAATTAATTTAATAGTAATGAATTAAATGAAGCACTTTGATCATTTAAAAGATGATTGTGCTTGCTTTTAGTAATATATCTTATTTTTGGCATTGTGTAATTATTATTGTAATGTGTCCTTACTGCTTAGTACCTGCATTAATCCTACCTCTTGGTCAGGTTGTCATTGTAAATGAAAACTAATTCTCAACTGACTTATGTGGTTAAATAAAGGTTATTACTAGTATAACCCATAAACCCAGCCTTCTTAGGAAACTTGTCAAAATCTGAAGGTCAAAAGAAAGATCTCATTAAGTATGATATTTAACCCATTTGAATTACGAGGACACAAGGCATGTCGAACCCTAATCTAATCAAAGGTCTTCAAGATTCATGCTGACATTTTTTTTCATGGTTGGAGCTAAACAGTTGAGGACGGTGGCTCTCCAGGACCAACATTGCCCACCCAAACCTTCGTTCAGCAGGACTGTAAGTCATCAAGCACAACATTCCTGCTGTGAGGATCTCATGCACTCATTCTGAGAATCATATCAGTCGACTGAGCTGATAGAAACCTGCCAACATTCCACAGGCAAGAGGCTCTTTGACTGCAGGAACTGTACGAACGTTGAATTTTTGACATCTTTTAATCAATTGACCTCACCATGACAATACTGGCAGACTTTGTAATCAGAGCCAAAATGATCACGTACTTTGACTTTACGGTAACCTCACTCACTCAATTTCTTCAGATTATCTTTGCTTTATCAGGTGTCACCACAGATTAATGAACCGCCAATTACTCTCGCATATGTTTTATATGCCGCAATCCAGCCGGGAGGTCAATAAATGGAAACTTTTAGGTATTACTTTTATATATACGATCTGCTGCAGTTCAAACCGAGCATCAGAATGAGGAAGAAAGGTGATTTAAGTGACTTTAAACATGACATAGTTGTTGGTGCCAGACGGGCTGATCTGAGTACTTCAGAAACTGCTGATCTACTGGGATTTTCACACACAACCATCTAGGATTTACAGAGAATGGTCTGAAGAAGAGAAAATATCCAGTGAGCGGCAGTTCTGTGGGCGCAAACGCCTTGTTGATGCCAGAGGTCAGAGGAGAATGGCCAGACTGGTTCGAGATAAAAGAAAGGCAAAAGAAACTCAAATAACCACTCGTTACAACCGAGGTCTGCAGAAGAGCATCTCTGAACACACAACACGTCCAACCTTGAGGCGGATGGGCTACAGCAGCAGAAGACCACACCGGGTGCAACTCCTGTCAGATATGAACAGGAAACCGAGGCTACAATATGCACAGGCTCACTCAGAAGATTAGAAAAACGTTGGCTGGTCTGATGAGTCTCGATTTCTGCTGCGACATTCAGATGGTAAGGAATTTGGTGTCAACAAGAAAGCATGGATCCATCCTACCTTAACTCAACGGTTCAGGCTGGTGGTGGTGGTGTAATGCTGTGAGGGATATTTTCTTTGCACTCTTTGGGTTCATTAGTACCAATTGAGCATTGTGTCAATGCCACAGCCTAATACTCAGTGTTGCTGACCATGTCCATCCCTTTATGACCACAGTGTACCCATCTTCTAATAGCTACTTCCAGCAGGATAACGCGCCATGTTATGAAGCGTAAATCATCTCAGACGGATTTCTCGAACATGACAATGAGTTCACTGTACTCAAATGGCCTCCACAGTCACCAGAGCTCAATCCAATAGAGAACCTTTGGGATATGGGGAAATGGGAGATTCGCATCATGGATGTGCAGCTGACAAATCTGCAGCAACTGTGTGATGCTATCATGTCAGTATGGACCAAAGTCTCTGAGGAATATTTCCAGTACCTTATTGAATCTATACCACAAAGGATTAAGGTAGTTCTGAAGGCAAAAGACGGTCCAACTTTGTACTAGTAAGGTGTACCTAATAAAGTAACTTGACGTCACTCCATTGAAAGTAAATATGAAGCATCGATGCTGACATGCAGCAATTGCCAGTTTGATCAGAGTGGATGAGAAAAAAAATGGGTGCACTCCAGTGCTGCATGCCTGCGGAGAGACACGGAGGAGAACTTGACAGTTTTCTGACCCGACCTGATTCTTTTATTTGACAGCTGTCCACAACCAGAACACTCACAATATACATTCATGCATTATAAAAAAGGGGCAGTTTCTCTCAAGGAAGAAACAGGGCAGGGTCTTGTGTCCCTGAAAGCCCCTTCTTTGCTGAACTTCATTCATTCATTTTCTTTTCAGCTTAGTCCCTTTATTAATCAGGGGTCGCCACAGCGGAATGAACCGCCAACTTATCCAGCATATGTTTTTACGCAGCGGATGCCCTTTCAGCTGCAAACCATCACTGGGAAACACCCATAAACTCTCATTCTCACTCATAGACTACAGACAAATTAGCTTACCCAATGCACCTATAGCGCATGTCTTTGGACTTGTGGGGAAAACAATAGCACCCGGAGGAAAGTCACAACAGCACATTTTCACTTTAACGCTGCTCACATTAGAATTAGTCAAGCGTAGGTCTTTGTGAAAATGGGTCAAAGTCAATGACAAAAGGGGAAAAAAAGTCTTGTCTGAAAAATGTTTAAGTCTAAAAATAGAAAAATGCTACAAATGGTGCTGATGTGAAGTGTCCACATCATTATTTCCAGCATTTTACTTGATGTATATATACAGTGGGGGAATTAAGTAGTAAACACGTCACCATTTTTCTCGGAAACATATTTATAAAGGTGCCGTTGAAAGTTTCCCTGGATGTTCGTAGCGACCAAAGAAATTCATGTATGCAAAGAAAACAAATCTAATTAGTTTACAAATTAAGTCATGCTTAATAAATTTAAATGACGGAGGGAAAAAGTATTGAACACATGAAGAAAGGAAGGTTTAGAAAGGCAGTGAAAGCCCAGACAGCAGCTAGAATCTCTCAGTAGCTCTTCAGAAACCCTCTGCCCTTTATTATAATTGATTATTAGCTGCTTCAGTCCAACATCTACATTAGCAGGATGATGAACATGAAACTAGAGTGGACATTTCAGCAAGAAAATGATCCAAAACACAGCCAAGGAAACTCTCACATGCTTTAAGAGATAGAAAATCAAGCTGTAGAATGGCACAGCCAATCACCTGACTTGAATCCAATAGAGAATACAAAATAAAGATTAGATTTGATAGTTGAGACCCACAGAACCATCAAGATTTCAATATATCTATCAAAAGCATTCAAAATGTATGTAACACATTAATAACCAGGACAAAAACATACACCAATAACAGATACGCCTCCAATATATATAGCTAGAACCTAAACAAACCATTAGCAGGTGAATCGAACTCATAATTTGTCATTAAAAGAAGACAAATTTTTCATTGACGGTTTGATGTACAGTGACTGAAGGCAGTCAAATCTTGCTGAAGCACGCAGTAGACAACACGAAGAAGATATTGAAGAGCAGAGAGCTTCCCACCACAGGGACCAATTTGAAGCCTGCGCAACATCCGCTACCCCACACACACACACACACACATACACATAGAGAGATATGCCAGAGCTCATCCCTGACAGGTGGGACTGTGACTGCTGGCTCTTTCGGGGGTTTCTCATGGGACCCGTGCGAGTGTCTGCCTCCATACCACACACACAGACACGTACACACACACTCTGACAGTCTCTGACACTGAGCCGAGGCGCTGTGAAAAAAGTGGCCTTCATTAGCTTCGCTCTGCACTGAAAGATCTGACGGCATCATTTAAAACCAGCCTATATACTGTTTATATTATTGTTTATGTATTTGGGGAGACTCTGAGTCTTCTTTTTATGGGATGCAGAGGAAAAAAAGCCGTAGACATGAGAGCCGTGTCGTTTGTAGGTCAGCGCCGAGTCTCGGCTCTTCATCGCAAAGTCCTCCAGCAAACGAGTTATGATGGAAAAGTTCAATTGTAGAGAGCAAAGTTAGAAAAGGTTTAAGGAAGGCAAAACTTTCAGCCATTCGAAGCTGACATCAACATTTATTTCTAACCGTATTTCTGAATGTAGAAAATGGTTTATTTCTAAATGTTTTTGAATTTTTGCTCTTTATTTGTTTATTTATTTGTTAATTATTAGTTTATTTATACCCAAGAATTGTGAAACAACACAGTCCTTGAGATTCTTTTGGGAAAACTTAATTGCTTTACGTTTAATCCACTTAAATTGTTACAGTGCATCCGGAAAGTATTCATAGCGCTTCACTTTTTCCACATTTTTCATGCTACAGCCTTATTCCAAAATGAATTGAATTCATTTATTTCCTCAACATTCTACACACAATTCCTAATAATGACAATATGAAAAAAGAGTTTTTGAAATTGTCGCAAATTTATTAAAAATAAAAACCTGTAAAATCACATGTACATAAGTATTTACAACCTTTGCTCAATACATGTTGACGCACATTTGGCAGCAATTACAGCCTCAAGTCTTTTAGAATATGATGCCACAAGCTTGGCACACCTGTCTTTGGGAATTTTTGCCCCATCCTCTTTGCAGTACCTCTCAAGCTCTATCAGGTTGAATGGGAAGCAACAGTGTACAGCCATTTTCAGATCTCTCCAGAGATGTTCAATAGGATTTAGGTCTGGGTTCTGGCTGGGCCACTCAAGGACATTCACCGAGTTGTTGTGAAGCCACTCCATTGATATGAATCGTCGCTCCAGTCTGAGGTCAAGAGCACTCTGAAGCAGGTTTTCATTCAGGATGTCTCTGTACATTGCTGCATTCATCTTTCCCTCTATCCTGACTAGTCTTCCAGTTCCTGCTGCTGAAAAACATCCCCACAGCATGATGCTGCCAACACCATGCTTCACTGTAGGGATGGTATTAGCCTGGTGATTAGCGGTGCCGTAACGCCTGGCATTCACTCCAAAGAGCTCAATTTTAGTCTCATCACACCAGAGAATTTTGTTTCTTATGGTCTGAGAGTTCTTCAGATGCCTTTTGGCAAATTCCAGGTGGGGAGTGGCTATCGTCTGGCCACTCTACCATACAGGCCTGATTGGTGGATTGCTGCACAGATGGTTGTCCTTCTGTAAGGTTCTCCTCTCTCCACAGAAGAGCGCTGGAGCTCAGACAGAGTGACCATCGGGTTATTGATCACCTCCCTGACTAAGGCTCTTCTCCTCCGATTACTCAGCTTAGATGGCCGGCCAGCTCTAGGAAGAGTCCTGGTGGTTCCAAACATCTTCCACTTACGGATGATGGAGGTCACTGTGCTAATTGGAAGTTTCAGAGCAGCAGAAATTTTTCTGAACCTTCCCAACCTTGTGCCTCGAGACAATCCTGTCTCGGAGAAAGTTCTCACACACACACAGCACACGCGTTTAACTTTGCACTGTTTTTTTGTTGCATTTTTATGTGGAATTTGCATGTTCTCCTCATGTTGGTGTGGGTTTCCTCCGGGTGCTCAGGTTTTTCCCCACAGTCCAAAGACATGCGCTGTAGGTGAATTGGATGAACTAAATTGGCTGTAGTGTGTGAGTGTGTGTGTGAATGTGAGAGTGTGTGGGTGTTTCTCAGTACTGGGTTGCAACCGGAAGGGCATCTGCTGCGTAAAACATACGGCAGAATAGTTGGTGGTTCATTCCGCTGTGGTGACCTCTTATAATCACAACTAAACTTCAGGTAAATGAATGGATGAATGAATGAAAAAAAAATATTTACCAAGTATTGGGAACGGAGAACCCTTTATTTGTTCATAATAGTTTTAATAACTCAATACTACTAATTAATGGGTTTTGCCATGAAGACAGTACATACTATTTATATTTAGCCAAAAATATATATATATATATAATATGAATTATACAATATATAAAATATTACATATACAATAATATAAATATATTCAGCTCAATGTGTTGGTTCACCCACAACTACAAAAAACATGTGGTAGAGTATAGGTGAATTGGGTAAACTAAATTGTCCATAGTGTATGTGTGTAAATGAGAGTGTATGAATGTTTCCCAGAGATAGGTTAGAGCTGGAAGGCTATCCGCTGCATAAAACATATGCTGGATAAGTTGGCAGTTCATTACGCTGTGGCCACCCCAGATTAATAAAGGGACTAAGCCCAAAAGAAAATGAATGAATGAATGAATGAATGTATTCAGCTCAATGTGCAATTTAAAAGTTTAACTAGGTTAATTAGGCTAAGTTAGGATAATTAGGGAAGTTATTGGATAAGAAGTTTCTAGACTACAGCTATACACAGAAAGTTTGGCCAGAGAAAAAATGGTCGTGCCCAACTGAGCCTGGTTTCTTTCGAGGTTTTTTTCCTTCACTTTCGTTAATTGGTGAAGTTTTATTCAATGGCATTGTCGCCACTGGCTTGCTTGGATTGGGACTTGCTCTTCAGTGTTTGGACTTTTAGCAGTGAAATTTAAACCACACTGAACTGAACTAAACTGAACTTCAACTCTGAACTCTGGACTTTACTAGAACTTCTATGTTAAGCGGCTTTGACATAATCTACATTGTAAAAGCGATATATATATACAAACATGAATTGAATTGAAGTGTTTGTTCGAAAATATATACATATTTCTTAAAGGGGCTATTATTTTGACCTGAAAATTTACCTTAAAAATGTAAAAACTGCTTTTATTCCAGCCAAACTAAAAAAAAAAAAAATATATATATATATATATATATATATAGAGGAAATACTGTGAAAATGTCCTGATTGATGGTGTGTTAAACATTACTTGGGAAATATTTGAAAGACTATACAAATTTAAAATGAGGGCTAATAATTTTGACTTTAACTGTACATTAAATTTGATCAAATAAATAAACAAATAAAAATAAAAACATAAATAACAAATAAATAAACAAATAAATAAATTAATAAATAAAAACATAAATAACGAATAAATAAATAAATAAATACATAATAACGAATAAATATATATATATAAATAAATAAATAAATAAATAAATAAATAAATAAATAAATAAATAAATAAATAAATAAATAAATAAATAAATTAAAAAAAGGAAGCAGCAGCAGGCGGAATGGCTATTACTGTTTCTCTCTCTCACCAAAATAAAAAATAAAAAAAAATTACTAATGTTTTGCTTCTTAGACTTTACACACCTGAAACTTGTCTATAGCACTTGTTCACTGCTGCTCTTATAGTTGTGTAAACTGCTTCCTTGTCCTCATTTGTAAGTCGCTTTGGATAAAAGCGTCTGCTAAATGACTAAATGTAAATGTAAATGTAAATATATTATGCACATTATTTTTTACAACTCTATAATTACGAAATGCTCGCATATCATAAGCTCAAATCGAATTTAATCATCCCAATCACTTTACATCTTCAACATAATAATAAATAAATGATTTCTTTTATTAATGCTTGAGTCCTGAATATACAGAGAGAGCGCGGTGTGGGCTGTTTGTCATGCACACAGTAGTGCAGCATCAAGACAACTCAATCTCGCTCATCGCACAGTTCCTAAATCACCCGCTGACCCTGAAACAGTGAAGGCCTCTATATAAGAGTCAGTCAGTGAAGTGTGACGAGCTCTGAAGCTTGATCCTCCTGAGCCACCATCTGATTAACTCAAGGACTTTCAGCCTCATCCAGCAGATTCAGGATTTGCGAGTTATTGAGGTGTTTTACATTAACACCTGTTCATAGATGCATCCGTGCAATCCTTTGGTAACACTTTTATTTTCACTGTGTCCTTATTATAGATTTTTCATGTATTTACTATAATAATCACAACAATAAATGAAGCATAATTACATGGGCCTAATTCTTAATCTAATCTAACCTAAGTAAATAATATAATAATAAATAAATAATAAATAATAAATAAATGAATAAATAAATAAATCTATTATTATTATTATAAAGAACAACAACAACAATAATAATAATAATAATAATAATAATAATAATAATAATAATAATAATAATAATAATAATAATAATAATAATGTTGTTGTTGTGCCTTTAATCCAAGCAGGCACACAACGCCATAAGACGTTAATAATAAGTTAGTCAAAATTCAATGTCTAGCCAGCGTCCAAGGACAACGTTATTTTGACGTCCAATAATGATGTCAAATGACGTTGATATTTGGTTGTTTTTAGGTTGTGTTGGAAAGTTACCAAAAACTAACGTTGAGCCAACGTCTTAAACCAACGTCATTTTGACATCAAATACTGACATTTATTCGTCAGGTATGGCAACCAAATTCCACCATCTGATAGACATCATTGTGGTAACGTCCACACAACGTCAGTTGACATTGGTCTGACATTGGGTTCTGACATCAACCTGATTTTCATTTACAATTAAAGTTCAACATCCCCACGTTATTGGGGTACAACATCAATCTGATGTCATGCTGATGTCCTGCGCCTGCTAGGATATGTCATCAGTGATTTTTGATTTAAATATGCCTGACAGAAAATGTTGAATCATGGTAAAAAAAAGGTATGATTTTAAAAAATACAGCTTTAAATGAACACTTTGTAATCAATCATCAAACAAACAAATAAACAAACAAATGTTTACCCATTAATAAACTATTAATTGATAAATTTTTCATTGATAGCAGTTATTGTGTTTATGTATGGCGTATTCAGAATTTGGCCATGCAGATTAAATCATTAATATGTGCTTTATGAGTACTAACAAACAGCTAATGTGCATAATAATTACTAATTACCAATTATAAATAAATATTGTAATACTAAATTCTTTAAAATATATAATTTCATATTTACACCATTTATACGACAACTGAATATAAAATAATCAACATATTAATGCAACGATTTCTCTATTCATAATATAAGTATGTAAAGCTGTCCATATGTGAATATTTGAAATTAATTCAACAATTTTGTACATTTCCGACTTTGGTAGAATATTTTGGCAGAACATTTTACATTTGGGGCGGCATGGTGGCTCAGTGGTTAGCACTGTCGCCTTACAGCAAGAAGTATGCTGCTTCGAGTCCCGGCTGGGCCAGTTGGCATTTCTGTGTGGAGTTTGCATTTTTCCCCTCGTGTTGGCATGGGTTTCCTCCGGTTGCTCCGGTTGCCCCCACAGTCCAAAAACATGTGCTATAGGTGAATTGGGTAAGCTATATTGTCTGTAAAGTATGTGTGGGAATGAGTGTGTATGGATGTTTGCCAGTGATGGGTTGCAGCTGGAAGGGTATCTGCTGCGTAAAACATATGCTGGATAAGTTGGCAGTTCATTCCGCTGTGGTGACCTCAGATTAATAAAGGGACTAAGCTGAAAAGAAAATGAATGAATTTACATTTGGGGCTGCATGGTGCACTCAGTGGTTAGCACTGTCGCCTCATAGCAAGAAGGTTACTGGTTCGAGTCCCGGCTGGGTCAGTCCAGTTCTATGTGGAGTTTGCATGTTCTCCCCGTGTTGGCGTGGGTTTCCTCCGGGTGCTTCGGTTTCCCCCACAGTCCAAACACATGCACTATAAGTGAATTGAATAAACTAAATTGGCCGTAGTGTATGTGTGTGAATGAGTGTGTATGGATGTTTCCCCGTACTGGATTGCAGCTGGAAGCAAGTGGTGATCACTGCAGAGCCACCTGGGCAGAGCTGAGCTCCAGCAAGGCGGAGCTTGAGCTCCAGCTCCTCCTTCCTTGCACCACTTCTACGAGTGATGTCACTGGGGGTTGGGGTTAGGGGTGGGCTGGGTGTACGCATTAAAACAGCTTATAGGAGGAGGAGCGAGAGCTCAAGCTCCCCCTCGCTGGAGCTCAAGGGGCTCTGCAGCGAGCAGTGTCTCGCTGGAAGGGCATTCACTGCGTAAAACATATGATGGAATAGTTGGCGGTTCATTCCGCTGTGGCGACCTCTGAAATAGAGACTAAACTAAAGGAAAATGAATTAATTTTACATTGGCTAGAACCACACTTTGTGTAGCATTGTTTTTTGTTTGTTATGTGTTTGTTATCAGGGTGACGCAGTGGCGCAAGAAGGCAAGAAGGTCACTGGATCTGTTGGCGTTTCTGTGTGGAGTTTGCATGTTCTCCCCGTGTTTGCATGGGTTTTCCCCGGGCTCGCCGGTTTCCTCCCACAGACCAAAAACATGCGGTTCAGGTGAATTGGGTAGGCTAAATTGTCCATAGTGTACCTGTGTGTATGGATGTTTCCCAGAGATGGGTTGCAGCTGGAAGGGCATCCGCTGCATAAAACCTGTGCTGGATAAGTTGATGGTTCATTCCGCTGTGGCGACCCTGGATTAATAAAGGGACTAAGCCGAAGAGAAAATGAATGAAGGAATGTTTGTTATCAGCAGTTTCTTTATATTTTCTCTATAATAAATGATCAATGATGATTTGGAACCAAGAAATTAATAAATGACATTTTTGTTTAGTAAAAGCGGCTGCTGGAGTTGTTGGAATCTTCACAGAGGAGGGCACTTTAATTAGTCGGGAATCTAATTTATGAGGCCATTGTTTTCTTGTCTATTTGTGGAAACAGACAATAAATCAGGGATGTATGGAGCAGGGGTTTCTAATTGAATAGCGGCTCAGAGAACTGGAACTAAGGAAATACTAAAGCAGAGTAAAGATTTGTGCAGTAAAAAGAAGAGGATGGAAAGTAAATCTCCTGTACTACATAAATGCTTAACACTCCTTGTAAATGCAAATCTCTGAGAAAATACATCTTGAAAAATTATGTTATTATTAATCTATGAAGCTGTCAACAGTGTCATGTGACCATTTATTCTGTATGAGAGCATCAGATCAGTCTGCAAGTGAAAAGGAAACACAATGCTGGGAGTCCCATTACTGTAATCTTGATGTAATATTTTATGTTACTAACAAATTGATTTTAAAGGGTGAGGTGGCTTGGGGAAATAGAAACAACTCTTTTGTCCTTACTAAAATGAATTTTTGATCATTTTCATGAATATAAATGTTGTTTTGTTTTTAAAAAGTGTGTTTGTATCATTAAATATGATATATTTATATTAATATTATTATAAAATAACATTATAGAATATATTATTATTATTATTATTATATTGTGAGCAATCATCAGCCTTTTCATTTGTTTAATTTTTAAATGCGTCTGATTATTTAGTTTTTTATAATCATGCATTTTTGTTATTGTTATTCTTACTATTATTATTATTATATTTTGAAAATTCATTAGCATTTTCATTTATATTAAATTTTGAAATATGTTTTATTATTTAGCTTTTTATGTAATTATTTATATATTGCATTTTATTTATTTATTATTATTATTATTATTAATAATAATAGCCTTTTCATTTTTATTTATTTATTTTTTGTTATTTTATATAATGCATTTTATTATTATCATTATTATTATTATAATTATTTTTTTGACCTTAAAATGGTTCATACAAATTTTTAAAACTGCTTTTATTCTAGAAAAAATATGATCAGACATACTGTGAAAATTTCCTTGTTTTGTTAAACATCTTTTGGGAAATATTTAAAAAAGAAAAAAAATTCAAAGGGGGGCTAATAACTGACTTCAACTGTATATTTAATTTTTAAATACATTTTTTTATTTATTTTTTTTATATATTTTATTTTATTCATTTATTTTATTATTATATTGTGAACATTTATTAGTGAACATTCATTAGTCTTTTTTATTTCTATTTAATTTTTAAATGTTTTATTTTTTAGCTTTTTGTAACTTTTTTATTTATTGTATTTTATTTATTATCATTATAATTAATAGTTTTTTTCAATTATATTTACTTTTTTATATTTTTTGTTATTTTATATATTGCATTTTATTATTATTATTATTATTATTAAATTGTGAACATTCGATAGTCTTTTTTATTTATTCAAATTTTTTAATGTTTTGTTATTTTTCTTTTAGTAATTTTTATATATTGTATTTTTTATTAATATTCTAATTATATTGTGAAAATTTGCTAGCTTTTCATTTATATCTAAATTTTAATTAATTAAATTAAATGTTTATTTTATTATTTATTGTTATATATGTTGTATTTTTAGTTATTTATTATATTATTAGTAGTT
Source organism: Danio aesculapii (assembly GCF_903798145.1). Taxonomy (NCBI): domain Eukaryota; kingdom Metazoa; phylum Chordata; class Actinopteri; order Cypriniformes; family Danionidae; genus Danio; species Danio aesculapii. Next base: position 50,321,880 of record NC_079450.1, on the reverse strand, counting down.
TTAGTAGTAGTAGTTTAATTGTATTTTTTTATTTAATATTTATTATTTATAAATGTATTTATTTTATGCTATTTTCTGAGTAATTTATGAACACCAGTAAATGGAAGCAAACACAAATGGAAGCAAAAATATGGAGCACATTAAAAACTTCTGTCTCTTCAAAAGAGCAAGGTTGCAGCTCAGCTGTCATTTTCATAAAGATCATTTAAAAGCAGCCTAGTGAAACACACTCCACATAACCCTTCTCTAAGACCTCAGAATGTAGGGTGATAATTATACTGCTTTGTTAATAATAACAACTAATTTATTTTTCACAAGTCACGTTTGTGTGCCCTTTTTAAACATGCTGTCTTCAATACTCAGAAGCTCATAAAATATGCTTAATTAGTATCTTTCCTCAGTGCATATACAAAACAACTTCAGTAAAACCTGGCAATCTTTTTACCCCCAAATATAATCTGTTTAGCTTTAATAAAGTTAAGAGATGTGCCAATTTAATGACGGCAATGGAAGTAAAAGAACATTTGTGTTCTTTACACATTATTAGCCTGTACACTCACCGGCCACTTTAATAGGTACACCTGTCCAACTGCTTAACTCTAATTTCTAATCAGCCAATCACATTGCAGCACCTCAATGCATTTGGGCATGCAGACATGGTGAAGACGATCTGCTAAAGTTCAAACCAAGCATCAGAATGGGGAAGAAAGGTGATTTAAGTGACTTTAAATGTGGCGCGGTTGTTGGTGCCAGACGGGCTGATCTGAGTATTTCAGAAACTGCTGATCTACTAGGATTTTCATGCACAACCATATCTAGGGTTTACAGAGAATGGTCCGAAAAAGAGAAAATATCCAGTGAGTGGCAGTTCTGTGGGCGCAAATGCCTTGTTGATGCCAGAGGTCAGAGGAGAATGGCCAGACTGGTTCCAGCTGATAGAAAGACAACAGTAACTCAAATAACCACACGCTACAACCGAGGTCTGCAGAAGAGCATCTCTGAACACACAACACATCCAACCTTGAAGCAGATTGCCTACAGCAGCAGAAGACCACACCGGGTGCCTCTCCTTTTAGCAAAGAACAGGAAACTGAGGCTACAATTCACACAGGCTCACCAAAGTTGGACGGTTGAAGATTGGAAAGACGTTGCCTGGTCTGATGAGTCTCGATGTCTACTGCGACATTCGGATGGTAGGGTCAGAATTTGGCAACAACATGAAAGCATGGATCCATCCTGCCTTGTATCAATGATTCAGGCTGGTGGTGGTGGTGTAATGGTGTGGGGGATATTTTCTTGGCACATTTTGCCTACCACAGCCTACTTGAGTATTATTGCTGTACCCATCTTCATAAAGCGTGAATCATCTCACACTGGTTTCTTGAACATGACAATGAGTTCACTGTACTCAAATGGCCTCCACACTCACCAGATCTCAATCCAATAGAGCACCTTTGGAATGTGGTAGAACAGGAAATTCGCATTATGGATGTGCAGCCGACAAATCTGCAGCAACTGTGTGATGCTATCGTAATAGTATCATGTCAGTATGGACCAAAATCTCTGGGGAATATTTCCAGTACCTTGTTGAATCTATACCACAAAGGATTAAAGCAGTTCTGAAGGTAAAAGAGGGTCCAACCTGGTACTAGTAATGTGTACCCAATAAAGTGGCCGGTGAGTGTTTAATTTTCAACACATTTCTAAACATAAGTTTTAATAACTTCATTCATTTTCTTGTCGGCTTAGTCCCTTTATTAATCTGGGCTCGCCACAGCGGAATGAACAACCAACTTATCCAGCATTTGTTTTATGCAGCGGACGCCCTTCCAGCCGCAACCCATCACTGGGAAACACACACACTTATTCCCACACACATACACTATGGACAATTTAGCCAACCCAATTCACCTGTACCGCATGTTTTTGGACTGTGTGGGAAACCGGAGCACCCGGAGAAAACCCACGCAAACGCAGGGAGAACATGCAAACTCCACACAGAAACGCCAACTGACCCAGCCGAGGCTCGAACCAGCGACCTTCTTGCTGTGAGGCGACAGCACTACCTACTGTGCCACTGCGTCGCCCCGGTTTTAATAACTTATTTGTGGTAATTGATTTCCTAATTGATGACAGAACATAATATTTTACAAGTTTTTTTGAAGATATTTAGCTTAATGTGACATTTAGAAGCTTAACTAGGTTAATTTGGTGAACTAGGCAGGTCATTGTATAATAATGGTTTGTTCTGCAAACAATATTGCTTAAAAGGGCTAATAATATTGACTTTAAATGTTTTTTTAAAATAGTTTTTATTCTAGCCAAAATAAAACTAAGAATTTCTCCAGAAGAAAAAATAATATAGTAAATACTGTGAAAAAATGCCGTGCTCTGTCAAACATCATTTGAGAAATATTTGATAAGAGAAAAAAAAATTCACAGGAGGGCTAATCATTGTATATATTTAAATTTAAGGATGCAGCAGCCTTCTTTAAGGACTCTCCAATTATTCTTTAAAACTAAGAGGATGAATTGCAAACAAAAAAAACAGTATCTATATGCCAGCAGTCTGGCACGCCGCAGACAGCAAGTTCAGTCTCTATCTCTAATCCCCTTTTAAGCACATGACGCACTGGAGCCAGTGGAGCGCAGTGTCAAGTCGCAGGGCTGCCACATTCCTCCCTTTGTTCCACTCTTTAGAGCTCAGACACTTAGGTGACTTTTTAAGGGGATCTCATGTTTGAAACATTGAATTATTATCAGCGCATAATAGGAACGGAATTCTCGGGCAACTTTCCCTTCCCTGTAATGATGCAGGCTCCTCTGGAAAGCCTCAGAAAAGCAGGTCTTCATTTGTATTCGCGAGATGTTGGAAAAGTGTAATACAAATTGAACATCAGCCGGGATGAAGGATGTTTGTGGGTTTGGAGGAGCGCGCGCTGCTAATTTGAGTCAAGTGGCGAGAGATGCGTGCTCATTAGCCGTGACCATCACAAAAGAAATCAATATGAACGAAAGCTGTCAGACATTCTGAGGAATCGGAGAAAAAACATCCTTTGCATGTTTTTTTTTTTTTTTTTGGGGAAAAGTTTCATCGGTGTCCTTGAATTAGTGTGACCAGATTTCTCAGAGTGGAATAAAGGTTGGGTGAGATGGAAATATACATACGGAGTGCTCAGCATAAATGAGTACAGCCGCTTTTGAAAATGAAAATTTGTATCCATTTCTTAGTGAATGTAGAGAGGAACTATGGAGTGTCTTGCAGCAAAGGGTTATATTCATTAAAATAAGAGTCACCTAACATCTTAAGGAATGGAAAGATAATACATTTAAACTCAAACTAGTTATTGCAAAAAGAATAAATAAATATATTTTCTATAGAATGCTATACATTAGCTGTGCATATACATTAGTCAGTGCTGAAGCCAAATCTGGAGCTAAGCTAACACAACAAATATGATAACGAATCACAAAAAAATATGTGCACCCAACTTTATTATTAAATATTTTTTCATCTGCAATATTTTGTTTCGCATTTTCTTTCTACTTCTAAAGATGCACGTTGACCAAACTATTATTTTAATGAATATTGATTAATAAATCTTCATATTCATTTATTTTCCTTCGGCTTCATCCCTTATTTATTAGGGGTCACCACAGCAGAATGAACCGTCAACTTGTCCAGCATATGTTTTACGCATATGTTTTACACATATGTCCAGCATATGTTTTATGCCCTTCCGGCTGCAGCTCAGTACTGGGAAACACCCATAAACGCTCATATTCACAGATGCTGTAATACAGTGGTTCTCAAACTGGGGGTTGCAGAATAATTTCAAGGGGTCGCGAGAGTGATTTAAAAATTGTATAATTTTCAGTGATTATAATATACATTTTTCAGTATTATGAGTGAAAGCTGATATTTTCAGATTTTTTTTAAAGATATTACTGATTAGTATTTAAAAAAAAAAAGTTAATGGAACATCATAACTGTGCAGCGAATAACTCGCTAGTTATCAATACAGCACGCATCGTGAAAACCGCAAATCTAAAAATGTTGAGGAAACTATCATCAGAACCGTCTACTTTAATTAAGCATAGGAGCAAGACCTCATCAGACCAAAATAGGAAACGTCAAAAATATCAGGATGAATTCATAAAGTATTTAGGACACATTCAGGCAGAATGAAACTTTGCACTTGAAATGCAGCACTCAGGAACAGTTTAAAACTGTTGTCATGTCAACTTGCTGCAGTAAACAAAGCACGCAATGCTTTCCCCGCCTTTGTGCTCTTCTTATTGGCCCACTGCTCTAGAATTGAATGCAAATGGATTGGTTAAAATCAGCTGTTAATCCCTCAGTCAACGCCTTCTGCCTTCAGATGACAGGAGATACAACCAACCGCGAAAATGTAAAGTGCTGAAGATGAGAATGAAAACAACACTGACAGATTTTGTTTTAGAAACCACCTAAAGCTACAAATAATGGCACATCTGATTACTGATCACGTTTTGAATGTTAATCCATCATCTACACTTTTCGAAGAGTGGATAAAAGACTTCCATTGGCTTCAAGTCCGCTATGATAATAACTAAAGCATTCACTATAAAGTCTGTGGGACGGAATTTTCAGGTAACTGTTTGCCACATCTACACATTTTAAGCACAAGAGGTTCTGTTTTATCCTTCTTTTAATCGCCAGACGCCGTGCAAGTGGCAGCTATATGTAAACTTTAACACCACGTACACCATCGCAAAAGGGCTTGCACCGATTAAGATTAAACTAATATTGCAGCTCATGAAAAGACAGGTATTGCTATTGAAATGACGTATGCAAATAATAAGGTATATGTCAAAAGCATCTGTGCAATATCAGACACCAGGCGTGAGAACACAGCACAGTTATCGTTAACAGATTCATTCATGTCAAACAGTGCGTGCAGGGTTGGTAAGCGGTCCGTGTATCTTTTGGTCACTCAATTATGTTATAAACATGTATTTTCTTGTGATAACGGGCATTCGTTGAGACATATTTTCCTCACAAATGCATATATATTTTTTGCTTGTTAGTTTTGATTAGTGTTGATTTAAAATGCAATAAATCTGTTTATAAAACTTAACGGTAACGGTGCTCATAATAAGTGGATGCGACTACATTTTGGCTGGTGCGCCTACATTTTTTAAAATTAGGAGCACCAGTGCTACCAAGCAAAAATGTTAATTTTGAGCCCTGTAATGTATAGTAAATATAGTTAAAACATTGTGAACAGCTTAAAATAAGTTATTTTTACTGTTTGTATATGCTTTGGTAGTCGGGGGTCACGAGTTCTTGATGATCTTACATTGGGGGTCACTAGCTTAAAAGTTTGAGAACCACTGGCCAATTTGGTTCATCCAATCCACCTATAGCGCATTCCACCTGGATGACAGATGAACTGGGGGTGGGGGGGAGGCGGAAGCACCCAGAGAAAACCCATGCAAACACTGGGAGAACATGCAAACTCCACACAAAAATGGCAACTGACCCTGCCGGGACTCAAACCAGCTACCTTCTAGCTTTAAGGTGACAGTGCTAACCACTGAGCCACCGTGCTGCCCATAATAATCATTTAATAAAAGTTCAAATATTTCATTTATAAGTCAAGACACTAAAAAAAAACAGAAACACAAGACAGTCCCTGGAAAAATGGGATGTTTGTTCATCCTACCTTGACTGAAAGTTTTAATTTGCACAGTAAAGTTGCCCTGGGGCTTCTGAAGCTGTTGGCAACAACCCATCACTTGAGTGAGTCCAAAGTGGGAAGAACTTCTCAAATCCCATAAACGCTAACTCATAATCTTAAAATGGCAGCGCTGTGTGAATGGAGCACGCACATTCTAAATGGCAGTCGACTGGGGCTACACATGCCATTTTGTCCTGGTGTTTCTTCTACGGCTACATCTGCGCTTCCATTTCCCAGAAAGCCGGGGCGGGGCACTGGAGCCCCGGTTTGGTCCTGTAATTATGTGAGCCTGGTTAGCCACATACCATCCGTCACTGCCACTGCTCTTCACAAACCCATCATTTACTGCACGTCCACATGTAGACGCAGGAACCGCAACTCTGGGACACAGATGTCAGGGTTGGTGAGGGCCAGGGCCCTGGTGATGCTGCGAGTCGAGCTGGAACATACAGCAGTCCTGCAGGAGCTCCTGTTGGCAGTTAGCCTGTTGGACTACAGGCTTCTCTTGACCTTTGAGTGGAAAAATAAACTGCGGACCCCAAGAGTACATCGGAAACCCTGCATGGTTCAGCACTGGAGGCTGACAAAGACAGTAGAGCAATGCTATTCTCGGTCACAGCTGAGCATAGCTAACGGTTTTAGTGTAAGGAAAATGATAACTTCATTCTACATCTATCCAAAAAGGTATTATCAGTTTTTATCTGTCACCGGACGATACGGTGGAAATAAAAATTACACTTCAATTTATCCTAACAGGAGTAAAAGCTGTTTTTTGTTCATATGTTCTAAACTATATATATAAAAATATTTAATTAGAGCTCCGATCAAAACCAGTGAACTCTTTTAGGCTTTGTCCAAGTGAATATTTCGCACTACATTTACACATCTACATCAGTGGTGTAGTCCTAAAAAAAAGTGGTGTACTATCACCCACCCAATCCAAATTTTAAAAGTAGGCAAATAAACGACGAAAGTCAATGTTTCGATGATTCATTAGCAAGGCCAGACAGAATCTGCGGACGTTTTTTGCTATTTCTGAGGTAAAAATCAGTGGATTTCTGCGGAATTATTTTGGGAGTATCATAACTAAAACATTAATATGTGAAATAAAAAATATTACCTTTTTAACTTTTATTTAATGTTTAAAATGCAAATCTAATTAGATTCACTTTATTTGGTAAACAAAGCAAGTCCCTCATATAATATCTCGACTAAAAGATAGAAAATATTACTTTACAAACTGCATTGTACACAAATCAGATGAACATTTCCATATGAGTCAATAATAATACTATAATTAATTTAAAAACTAAATAAATATACATTTATACACATTTACTCAAGTGAATAAACAGAATTAATGATGGGCTAAAACTCTCTAAAAACCTGCGGAATTCTGCGAGCACAGATTCCGTGTGGGCCTATTCATTAGCTATATATATATACATTTATATATATACACATTTATATATATACACATTTATATATATACACATTTATATATATATATATATATATATATATATATATATATATATATATATATATATATATATATATATATATATATATATATATTACAAAAGCAAAGCACACTTCTTCAAAAACCCAAATACTAGCCTATAATTAAGTAAAATATTAAGTAAATATATTTTTTTCCATGTATTGAATAAAACTGCCACTTTTTAAATTCATAATAAATATAAACATATTAAAAACTTACAGAGTATTTTACATATTTCACTATGGTAATATAAGTCATAATAGGAAATAATTTTTAATACAATAACACATGATGTTTCACTCTGCTGTCACTCAGCTATGCAGTTAAAATGAGTACATTCGTTAATTGGTTCTGTCACTGTTTAATCCTGTGAATGAATGTATGATATAGTTAATGCCACATGCCTGTGTTTTCACTGTTACTGTGAAATAAACAGCAGCATGTCTGTCTAAATGAAAAACAAGTTGAAAATGGAGGAACAGAATTCTGCTGCCGTTTTATATCAAATTTAAAGGGGACTGAGGCGTTCATTTAGTAGTGTACAGTTTATGAAGTAATCCAGCCTGATCTTATGAGAAAACGTAAGTATTTTACGTTTTGCCAGTTTAGTGGCTAATTCGTATGAATTCATATGAGTTCAGTCGTATGAAATTGTACGATTTTAAAAAGTAGGCGTGGCACCTAACCCCACCCCTAATCCCAACCGTCATTGGGGGATGAGCAAATCGTACTAAATTGTACGAATTAGATCATACGAATTCGTACGAATTAGCCACTAAATCAAAAAATTTGAATTGCCGTGAGATCGTGTTGAGTAAAGTTTTAGGGGGGCTGAATGGAAATATAGGAGGGCTAAAGCGATGCCCATGCTGTTTTATAATTTTACTTGAACGTTTCAAGACATCATTCCGCTGATTTGTTGTGATCTTCGAAAAGCTCACGAAATGTTCTCACAGCTGCTGCAGTCGTCAGGGGGCGGGGAATGGCGCAAATTAAACAAAAATGCACCAATTGCAACAAATTAAGATGTGAGTTAATAAATCTTTGGTATACAGTTAAAGGAGACGCGAATACACATAATTAGGGAAGTTTAATCACCAAGTGAGTATACTGAGGGTAGTAATACCCAAACAGCTCGTGGAAAAAAGTATGCGTATACGTGCCTATAGCAAGGACTACACCACTGATCTACACACTTTTTCTATGCAGTTTTGCTGTTTGTCCACATGCAAACGTAGTATCTGAGGCCGGTTGCACCAGTAGTGCATAAAAACGTAGCCTAGTTGTGACTTAAAGGGACACTAAGCACTACTAAATATTTCTGTTTTTTACTATTTCACTCAGTTTAAACGTAACGATACACTCCAACTAAATATTTACGGCAGCCTCCCCCCATGTATAACGGTAGAAAAGAGATGGCGGTGAGATTAGTTTACATTGAGGAGCCCACGATGATAATGAAGAATGATCTCTCTCTCTACTCACAGCTTTATTTTCCTCTCAAATCTCCCATTTCTATCAGTTTGTGAAAAATAGAGTTTAATTTTGTTTCGAGGAGTGTTTTGTGTTTATTGTATCCATCAACTAAATCGAGAATTTCTTCATGACTGAGTTTTTCTCCCAGCTCTTTGCAATGCAGGTGTGTGCGTCATCTGTTTTAGTAACTGACTGTAATGTAATGTACTATAAAAATGTAATTTATCATTTAATTTTCATAGGACAGTTATATGTAGACGCATTAGTTGTGGAATTTTAAAGCAGTTTAATGATTTAAATGCTTTTTATTGGATATTAAGTTATTCAATGCGACTATGCATGACATTTACGAAGAGCTTACGACCTACTAACTACGGTTTGCCTTAAGAGCATGTGGTGCAACCGGAGTAGGAACAACTTTAGTTACAAACTAGCTTGTAGTTACTAAGCCTCTAGTGTGGACCTTATGTTCCAGTTTAAGAAAGAACTTACGAACAGCTGGCGCAACCCTACCCAGGTGACTAAAACTTTCTGAAAACTCCGGCCAGGTTGAACATTTTTCAAAATTACGAGAACAGGGTGGTCGTGTGTCATTATCACCTGTTGGTTTGGCCTCCCCTTAATATGCATCACAGTGTGTTGTAGTATTTTCATGTGGACAGAGATTTTTGAAAAGCGAAAGCTGGGTAAACTGTTTATAAAGATACCTGTGTACGTGAAGACATGGCCTTAGATTTCTCCCAGTTATTGATGTTAACCTGTCATCTGGGGGGAAATTCCTTCCTATCTGATAAACCTTTATTAACTGAGAGCTTAACTTTACAGAGTTTGTGCTGACTCTGCAAGATGCTGAGCTATTGTAAAGTGACTGAAGTCCTCCGATTGCAAGTTTTCCAGATGAAGGCAAAAGTGATGACCCTTTTAGCCACAGCAAGAGAAGCTGATCCTTAATAATAATAATAATAATAATAATAATAATAATAATTCCTTACATTTATATAGCGCTTTTCTGGACACTCAAAGCTCATTTTTTAGGGGAGAATCTCACCACCAGTGTGCAGCATCCACCTGGATGACGTGACGGCAGATATATTGCACCAGACCGCACAGCACACACAAGCTGATTGGTGGAGAGTAGATAAAGTGATGAAGCCAATTATGATATGGGGATGGTCATGATGGACAGTGGCCAGTGGCCAGGATGCTGGGGATAAACCGCTACTCTTTTTCGAAAGACATCCTGGGATTTTTAACAACCACATAGAGTCAGGATCTTGGTTTAACGTCTCACCCGAAAGATGCTGCTCACTGAGCAGTATAGAGTCTCCTTTACTATACTGGGGCGTTAGGACCCACACAGACAGCAGGTTGAGCACCCCCTGCTGGTCTCACTAGCACCACTTCTGGCAGCAACCTAGCTTCCCCATGTGGTCTCCCATCCAGGTACTAACAGGGCACAGCCCTGCTTAGCTTCAGTGGGCGCCCATGTGAGAGTTGCAGAGAGCTAGCTGCCAGCTAGATCCTTACAAATGTGTGATTTCTAGAATACTGCATGTTTATAATGTCACTAACTCATTCATATCCCACAAAAAATCAGGTCATCCTTAAAGAACAATGCATGTGAAGACAAGATAATGCAGAGATACTCAAAGTAGTACAACACAAAGGTTAATCCTCACCAGTTCAACACTGAGGGTAAGAATCAGATCCCAGCATACAGAGTCTTGATGTTTAAGAAAATGTAGACTGAAAGCTTCTGCAACCTTTCAGAACAATTCAAAATAATTAAAAGACTAAACTGACCATTGCTGATTATGGAGAAGAAACTGGTCCAGCCTTCCTGATTTCACCAAGTAGGGCATGTTCCTGCATTAGCACATATGTTGATCCTGGAACAACAATTCGATCAGCCAATCAGAATTAAGGAATATGTATACACTTTATGTTATGTTTACACTGTAAAACCCAACATTCAACTTTATCAAATGAAATGAGTGTAGTTAACTCAAAATTGACTAAAAGTTAATTCTACTCAATTGAAAAGAGTTAATTGCTTAATTAAATACCTCATTACTTCAACTTAAATGGAGTAAGTTCACAGTACTCATTTATATTAGTTTTTTTTAACTCAAATGGTTTGTAGCAATCAGTTTCCTCAAACGGTTTGAGTTGCCTTAACTTATTGGGTTTTACAGTACTCAATTGGTTTGAGTTCTCTTCATTTATTGGGTTTTACTGTGCTCAAATTGCTGTTTACTCAAATGGATTACGTTCACAGTACTCATTAGGATTAGTTTTTAATTTTACTTCAACTTAAATAGAATAGTTCACAGTACTCATATGTTAGTTTTTTTAACTCAAATTGTTTGTTGCAATCGGTTTCCTCAAATGGTTTGAGTTACCTTAACTTAACTTAACTAACCTTAACTGGGTTTTACAGTGTAGGCTTATGGTTAGGTTTATGCACTTCTGCATGGCTGTTATCCAACTGTTATCCCCCTCTAACTTTGGGAATAATTTACCATTATGGTTGGGTTTAGGGGTATGGAATAGGTATGGATTACATCAACATAGGTGTTAATCCAGGATCGCATCATACTTGGCAAAATCATGTGTGAACTGGTCCAAAGTTCACTTTAGTAATAATTTAGAGATCATTTATTTTAACATTATGTCCATCAAACTGGTGAAAGACTGAATCCAAAGTGTGTAAAGATGTCAAGGTTTGGTGATGTTTTCTGCATCAGTAGTTGGGTCTCTTATACAGTTACATGACAAATTGTTCTTCAGCAACCTGTGTTTCTTTCCCATTGTTCATCTTCCAACCAGAAAGTAAATTTCATGTAGGGTAATGAGTCCCCTGCAACACATCAAAAGGCGCAAAGCAGTTGCAAAAAATAAAACAATGAAATGGCAGGTCAGTGTCCTGAACTAAACCTGATTGAAAATCTCTGGAAAAAATTTTGACAAGGTTTTGGATTAGAAGCCACCACAGTTAGCAAAACAACATTGTTAAAAATGCTGGGTTCCACACAATCAATTTGTGTTGAGACAACATGAAGGAATTAAGTTAACATTCATTTTTACACATTTAGGTGAATTGAACATAAATCAATGAAGTAGAGCAGGGGTCACCAATCTCCGTCCTGGAGGGCCGGTGTCCCTGCAGGGTTTAGATCCAACTTGCCTCAACACACCTGGCTGGGTGTTTCAAGTGTACCTAGTAAGACCTTGATTAGCTCATTCAGGTGTGTTTGATTAGGGTTGGAGCTAAAATCTGCAGGACACCGGCCCTCCAGGAACAAGTTTGGTGACCCCTGAAGTAGAGCATTGTGTTGTTTGAGCTCTTTTTAAATAAGTAGTTTGAACAAACAACAAATATGATTTTTTTGAGTGAAGATCACAGCAGAGAAGAATGATGTCCTTCAAAAACCTTATGAACATGTTAGTAGTAATCTTTTTGTTGGGCTACAATCGTCTCTAAATTGTGTCACTGTGTTTTCCACCAAATAAAGGATTTTTGTTGAAGTGCCTTGGCTATTTTGTAAAACACAGTTCTACTAGAATAATACCCTTCAATGAATGAATCCATTCAAATTTTGATTGATGAAGATCACATTATTTCTTTAAGAATAAATAATCAAGTGTTTATAAATCATTTTTAAAAATTGAAGACATTTTTAATTTCTATGCAGGCTGACAGCTTTAATATTGAAAGTGCCAGTTTGGAAGCAACTGAATGTACTACGACCAACAGTTTATTCGCTGACGATCATTACAGAGTGTCTGCAGTTTAGAAAACAGTGACAGAGTGTATTGGCATTATAATTCGATATAGTTCTTTTACTGAAATGAGATACTGCTCATAAACTAGATTCAGTGCCAAGGGGCTTCATTCATTTTCTTGGATCCTACATGATATAGCTGCACTTGTGCCAAAGAGGAAATCCTTTGGGAGGAAAATTAAGATCGTGTTTACAGTGGTGGGATTTACACTAACACTCAAATGAGCAGCGGCCCGGTAGAAAAAGATAATTATAAGATTATTATACTGTGCGAATTTTAATTAACATTCAGCCAGAGGACACTGGAAACCTTTTCCCCTTTTTCTGGATCCAAAATTAGGAGGCCAGCTGTCAGTGGCAAACATTATTAGACAAAAACTAATTATATATATTTTTAATAATATTCTTATTTTTTAATTTAGCTAACAGGCAGCAATGCCCTGTTAAGATATATAAATAAAGAAATTAATAAAAATAAAAAAATATATTATAAAATTATAACAAATAATAAAAAAATAAAAATATTTAAAAATTATATATAAAGAAATATAATAAAAAAAAATTATAGCTAGATTTCCAGATACTATAGAGACTATATATATATATATACACACATTTGAATTCAGAATTATTAGCCCCCCTTTAAATTTTCTTTTCTTTTTTTAATATTTCCCAAATGACGTTTCACAGAGCAGAGGTTTTACTGTGCACAAATTGCTTCGTTTACTCAAATGGATTACGTTCACAGTACTCATTAGGATTAGTTTTTAACTTTACTTCAACTTAAATGGAGTAAGTTCACAGTACTCATATGTTAGTTTTTTAAACTCAAATAGTTTGTTGCAATCGGTTTCCTCAAATGGTTTGAGTTTTTTTTTACTGTCATCATGGCAAAGATAAAATAAATCAGTTATTAGAGATGAGTTATTTATAAAAATCTTCTTACCGTTAAACAGAAATTGGGGGAAAAATAAACAGGGGGGCTAATAATTCTGACTTCTAGCCCCCCTGTTTATTTTTCCCCCAATTTCTGTTTAACGGTGAGAAGATTTTTTTTCCAACACATTTCTAATCATAATAGTTTTAATAACTCATCTCTAATAACTGATTTATTTGATCTTTGCCATGATGACAGTAAATAATATTTGACTAGATATTTTTCAAGACACTTCTATACAGCTTAAAGTGACATTTAAAGGCTGAACTAGGTTAATTAGGTTAACTAGGCAGGTTAGGGTAATTAGAGAAGCTATTGTATAATGATGGTTTGTTCTGTAGACAACTGAAAAAAAAATATAGCTTATAAAGGGGTTAATAATTTTTTAACAACTAAAAACTGCTTTTATTGTAGGACGTTCTCCAAAAGAAAAAAATTATCAGACTTGCTGTGAAAATGTCCTTGCTCTTTTAAACATCATTTGGGAAATATTTAAAAAAGAAAAAATAAATCAGGGGGGGGGGGGGGGGGGGGGGGGTTGTGCTAATAATTCTGACTTCAGCTCTATATATGTATATAACTATATGTGCATAAATATTTACACTACCTGACAAAAGATCCCAGCAACAAATAATAACTTGACCTTAAGTTGATCGTTTGGAAAAGTGGCAGAAGGTAGATTTTTTCAATGAATCACAAATACTGCAGAAGACCTATTGGAACGCGCATGGACTCAAGATTCTCATAAAAATCAGTCAAGTTTGGTGAAGGAAAAATCATGGATTGGAGTTACATTCAGTATGGGGGTGAGTAAGAGATCTGCAGAGTGGATGACAACATCAACACATTATCAAGACATTTGTGCTGCCCATTATAATATAAACCACAGGAGAGGGCAAATTCTTCAGCAAGATAGCGCTCCTTCTCATACTTCAGCCTCCACATCAAAGTTCCTGAAAGCAAAGTAGGTCAAGGTGCTCCCAGATTGGCCAGCCCAGTCATCAGATATGAACATTATTGAGCATGTCTGGGGTAAGATAGAGGAGGAGGCACTGAAGATGAATCTAAAGAATCTTGATGAACTCTGGGAGTCCTGCAAGAAGGCTTTCTTCGCCATTCCAGATGACTTTATTAATAAGTGATTTGAGTCATTGCAGAGATGTATGGATGCAGTCCTCCAAGCTCATGGGAGTCAGACACAATATTAATTTTTTTTCCACTGCACCATGACTTTATATTCTATACTGGACATTATAAGTGACATTTGTCTAAGCAAAGTCAGGCCTTACTGTCCTAATTAAATAATTAAAAATCAAGGCATGATCATATTAATTTTGGTCAAATAAGCGTAATCTAGAGGCCTTTGCCTTTCATATACCAAATGATCAACTATAAGTCAAGTTATTATTTGTTGTTCCTAAAACTTGGATATTTGAATAGTCGATTATTATTTATAGTCAAAATTATTTGCAATTTTAAATTATTTAACTGAAATTTACACTTAAACATAAAGTCATATTTAAAAAAAATGAAATTTAGCTAAAATCTATATATATATATATATGTGTGTGTGTGTGTGTGTGTGTGTGTGTGTGTGTGTGTGTGTGTGTGTGTGTGGATTTTAGCTAAATTTCAGTATATTTATTACTTTTACAATATACTGACAACCAACTTTGAGCAAACATTTCAATAATTTGAATGTGCACTGAACCAAGTACAAAAAAAGCCCATCAAGATGATGCATATGACACCACATAATATAGTGAAATATTAATTTAACATCACTATGCACCAAAAAATCGTAAATGTAAAACAAAAAAATATATATATACACATTACTCAAAGTTTCATAAAATTTATTACAGCTTTTTTACAGTTTACAGTGAATAAAATGAAGTATTATTAATATATCTTTATTTTATTCATTTATTTGTAAATATATTTATTTATTTTCCAATTTTACAATAAAAGCTACAATCTCTTCAGTGCACAGACACACATATTTGATTCATTCTGAGCTAGAATTGCCATATATCATAAATGTTTGTGATCGTATGGATTAAGAATGAGGGCCAGGTGGCAGAAGCATGTTGGCCCCAAAACACCATGCCCGCGCGTTGAGGGACGTACCCAGTCATTTCAGCAGATGGGTTAAAAGCCGGACTCATTTAACCAACACATGGGTTCTGACAACACCTCAGGCCCAGTCTGTCCCTCATCTGCAACTAGTTGAGCCAGATCAACTAATGGAGCCTGGTCGCTCCATCCAGGCCCTTCCTCACTCGCCCTAAGGTGAGTGCTGGCTTTTGGGGCAAAAATATTGAATTCAGTGCCAAATCTGTTGGGTCTCAGCTGGGTCAGATTCCTGCTTGGGGAAAAAGCTATAGGAACAATGCATGCTAAAGGACGAGGGAAACAAGAAGGAAGCTCAGGCATGGGAAATAGTCAGGTGTGTTTAGGTAAAAATGTGGCATTGAGTTGGGCTCAGGTGATCAGAGTGGATTAGAGGAGCCTCTTAGGAGAGCTTAACTAGGACAGTGGCTGTTTTTGAGGGTTGTGAACTTGAGTTTGGGGTGTTGCTGGGAAGTATTGGACAGTTTTAAATAGAGATGCAGTGTTCGGAGTCATTTAACAGCAATCAGTAAAACAAAATTAATTACAGTTGAAGCCATAATTATTAGCCCTCCTGAATTATTAGCTCCCCTGTATATTTGTCTCCCCAATTTCTTTTTAAAGGAGAGAAGATTTTTTCAACACATTTCTAAACATAATAATTTTAATAACTAATTTCTAATAACTGATTTCTTTTATCTATGGCATGATGACAGTACATAATATTTCTCGAATAATTTCACCAGTGATCTGTATTGCTTTATTTAAGTTACCTCAGAAAATGTACCATTTAATGTTTATCTTATAGGTGAGAATAAAATTGGTTGTATTAAACAAAGCTCTTTGGTTTTCATTTACAGAAAAAAAGTATAACTGTGCATTAATGTATTTGCATTCTCGGTTTATGACATCTGCATGACAGATGATGTAAAATAGAGGATCAGGCTTCATACAAACTGTAAACTAACTTCCCTAGTTAACCTAATAAACCAACACAATCTCACGGCAATTCGTAACTTTTTGATTTAGTGGCTAATTCGTACGAATTTGTACGATCTAATTCGATCTAAAAACGATTTGCTCATCCGCCAATGACGGTTGGGTTTAGGGGTGGGGTTAGGTGCCACGCCTCCTTTTTAAAATTGTACAATTTCGTACGACTGAATTCGTATGAATTTTTTACGAATTAGCCACTAAACTGTCAAAACGTAAAATATTTACGTTTTCTCGTGAGATCAGGCTGAATTAACCTATCTGCTTGTTAAGTTTTAATGTGACGTATGAAATACTGTTTCCACGCTCAAGCCGCTACTCATTTGAATTGAGAAATTATTTGCTTATGACCACTTTTAGACATATCACATTAAAGTGATTTTTTTATAAAAACTATAGTGTACACAACAGTCTCTGTGCATGCTGCATCACATCTAATATTTAAAAAATGTATTAAAAATGTACCACTTTCTGGCTATCTGATATTAGGCATGGATATCTACACTACCTGACAAAAGTTTGTCGTCTATCCAACCAATATAAGTTTTAGGAACAACAAATAATAACGTGACTTCTAGTTAATCATTTGGTACCAGACCATTTGGTATTAGGCAAAGGCTTCTAGATTACGCTTATTTTACCAAAATAAAATATGATCATGCCCTGATTTTTAATTATTTAATTAGGACAGTAAGGTCTGACTTTGCTTAGACAAAAGTCTTGTTACTTAACCGAAATAATGTCCAGTACAGAATATAAAGTCATGGTGCAGTGGAAAAATTATTAATATTGTGTATGACTCCCATGAGCTTGGAGGACTGCATCCATACATCTCTGAAATGACTCAAATCACTTATTAATAAAGTCATCTGGAATGGCAAAGAAAGCGTTCTTGCAGGACTCCTAGAGTTCATCAAGATTCTTAGGATTCATCTTCAATGCCTCCTCCATCTTACCCCAGACATGCTCAATAATGTTCATGTTTAGTGACTGGGCTGGCCAATCCTGGAGCACCTTGACCTTCTTTGCTTTCAGGAACTTTGATGTAGAGGCTGAAGTATGAGAAGGAGCGCTATCCTGCTGAAGAACTCGCCCTCTCCTGTGGTTTGTAATGTAATGAGCAGCAAAAATGTCTTGATACCTCAGGCTGTTGAAGTTGCCATATACTGTACTCTGCAGACCTCTCGCACACCCCATACGACAGGGTTCAAGCCCCAAACCATGATTTTTCCTTCACCAAACTTGACTGATTTCTTTGAGAATCTTGGGTCCATGTGGGTCCCAATAAGTCTTCTGTAGTATTGTGTCTAGTTATTATTTGTTGCTCTTACAACTGGGATTGACGTCAAGACTTTTGTCAGCTAGTGTATATATATTTTGATTGCAATTTTCTAAAGAATTAAATCACTTTGTAAACGTTTAATATTACCATTTGATGAGCCTCCCCATACAGATAGAGCTCTTAGACCCAGTAGCCACTTTGCGTGACGTCACACTTAACAAGCGCATAGTCAAGCCTTTAAGTTTCACAAACTAATTTCGAGAAGAGCATGTGATATGACCGACTACAGCTGATCCTTATCGCAAATCATTAGCTAACCTATCAGATCATTCTAAAACTACAATAAATATCCTGCCTAAACTTCATTCCATATCTTGGTTTTTGAAAAAAAAAAAAAAACCTCTATCCTTCCCCTCTCCCTACTCTTTCCATAATTGGACAACACGGTGGCTCAGTGGCTAGCGCTGCTGCCTCGCAGCAAAAGGGCCACAGGTTCAAGTTCTAATCGAGCCAGTCGGCACTCCCTGCGCAGAGTTTGCATGTTTCCCCGTGTTCGCGTGGGATTTCCCCAGGTCCTCCGGTTTCCTTAAGCAGAACACAAGTTCTTGCAAAAATAACTAGTAAAATGTTATGTACTGTTACTATCAGCTGTGCAGATCCAGTGTAAACTCAAGGTTTTACAGGTAACCAACACTTGATGATATTATTTTCAACATCCAGGAATTAATTAACACAAAAGTTGTGCCCTTTTCAAATCTTTCAAAGTTTTAAAAATGTTTCATTTGTAAAAAGTGCTGGCTATCAAGTGTTAACATGTTTTGTTAAAAAAAATGAGTAACATAATTGTAATTGTATTGTATCATTGTATCATTCTTGAAGAACTGTCTTAGGTAAGTTATTTTGACTATCAATCATGAGTTCTGTAATGTTTAAAGTTGTAAAACTTCAGAGTAAATTCTCTCTGTTAAATTGTTGAATTTTCAGTATTTACACTAGAGTCAGGAAACAATCAACCCTCATAGACCAAAGTTATTTTTTAACTCGATACAGTGTAAATATAACTCATTTACAGTGTTGTACAAGGAACTCTCTTAAGAGTGTTATTTTAACTCTGAAAATATCAACATAGGCTCATTCTGAAAACGTAGCCTTATATACATTTCTGGAGATCGCGAATATACTATAGCCAGAGGAACGTATGGCTGAATTTCATCTTTAAAATGAACGTTACGGAGCGGTATGGCACCGTTCCTTTTCGCGCTTACCAGCTGACCGCTATATGGACGGCTTTCCCACTGTTACCAGTTTGTCCAGTGGCTCACCGCATACGCTGGAGGATTTGAGATGCAGAGCGGAGTTGACCGTGACGACAGGGTTCAAGCGAAGAACGGTTCCAGAAAGCAAGTAAGATAAAAGCAGAAGCCAAAAAATAAAATAAACAAGTAAATAACATGTGGTAAAACCTGAAACCATGGCAAAAATCAGGCGAGAGAGTTTATCTTTTTCTGGAGTGCTTTTGAAAACACTGTCGCTCGGTCGGTCAGTCAGGGAGTCAGTGAGTCAGTCACAAATGACACTCGCGAGAGAAATTTTAGATCTTAAAAAAACGTACACAGCGGCCTCTGGTGGATTCGCGAAAACAAAAACTGCAAAAAAGTAGCTCCTGTAATGTATTTCTCACTCTCCAGAAATGTATATAAGGGTACATACTCAGAATGAGCTTGGGTTGGAAAATATTGGGCATCTCTCTGCGAACAGCACTTGGGAAATACTTGAAACAGAATAAAAAATTTTACAAGGGGGCTACTAATTTTGTCCTCAAGAGTATGCCCAATATACCAAGAAATTACCTACATTTAGCAATAAGAATCAAACTCAGGTTTTCATGCATTTGCCTTGACACAGCTTCATAAAGATGCTGATTATCTCTTATCTGTTATCAGCCAGAGAAAACTGATTCTTTATAGAAAGGAACTCGACCGCCTGATGCTGTAAGGAAGTGATACTGCTGCAGGATGTTATCAGTGTCTCAGTATGACTCATGTGGACGTCACTGCTGCAGAAGATGACAATCAACAGATGTGGGATGAACGCTGCTTTTGCTGACTCTCATCAATGCTGTTTACAAACTTTTATCTTGGTTATGTCTGCTTATTTTGACCTTTAGAACAGCATATATATATATATATATATATATATATATATATATATATATATATATATATATATATATATATATATATATATATATATATATATATATATATATATATATATACATATATATATACATACATGCATATATATACATACATACATATATATATATATATATATATATATATATATATATATCACGCTTTATGACATGGTGCGTTATCCTGCTGGAAGTGCCATCAGAAGATGGGTAAACTGTGGTCATAAAGCAATGGACATAGTCAGCAGCAATACTCAGGTAGGCTGTGGCATTGACACGATGCTCAATTGGTACTAAAGGGCACAAAGTGTGCCAAGAAAATATCCCCCACACCATTACACCACCACCACCAGCCTGAACCATTTATGCAAGACAAGATGGATCCATGCTTTCATGTTGTTGACGCCAAATTCTGACCCGACCATCCGAATGTTCAACATGTTGTGTGTTCAGCGATGCTCTTCTGCATACCTCGGTTGTAACGAGTGGTTATTTGAGTTACTGTTGTCTTTCTATCAGCTGGAACCAGTCTGGCCATTCTCCTCTGACCTCTGATATCAACAAGGTATTTGCCCCCACAGAACTGCCGCTCACTGGATATTTTCTATTATTCGGACCATTCTCTGTAAACCCTAAAGATGGTTGTGTGTGAAAATCCCAGTAGATCAGCAGTTTCTGAAATACTCAGATCAGCCCGTTTGGCACCAATAACCATGCCACATTCAAAGTCACTTAAATCACCTTCCTTCCCCATTCTGATGCTCGGTTTGAACTCCAGCAGATCGTCTTGACCATGTCTACATGCCTAAATGCATTGAGTTGCTGCCATGTGGTTAGCTAATTAGAAATTTGCGCTAACGAGCATTTGGACAGGTGTACCTAATAAAGTCTTAGATTACTTAATAACGTAATAATGTCCATTGAGTAAAACTAAGAAAATGTGATCGTGCACACCAACGAGCAAAACGGAAAACGTAAAAAGCGTCATTTTTTAGGAAACGCCTCATGCTCGTTTTTTGTTTTAAAAGCCGTGCTCGAAGCCAGTGAAAATCGCTTGGGTTTGAATGTGGAAAAACGTCTCGAAAAACGCTGACGATAAACGCAAACGAAAAGCGTCCCGGTGTGTACGAGCTTTAAGACTCTTCTCAACTGTCATTTGAATTGAAATTATATTCAGACTTAAAGATCTCCATCACAGCAAACAGATAAAGGCTTTTGTGGAAGTCAACATGATGGCAGTCAGTGTTGTTCTCCCTCTGGTTTTCTGGTTTGCACGTAAACCTGCAGCCCACGACTGCAGACGGCCAGATTGAGAGTCCTGATAAACCCACAACACAGATGACAGGCAGCAACAATTACACTAATTCCACATAAACAAGCTGTTCTCCGGAAATCAGACTGTTACGTAATACTCCTGCTAATTTCCTTGATTGTAAATAGTCATAATAACATAACAGATGTTGTAAACTTGGTCTTTAAGCTTGCCAGTTATCTGTATTTTAGTAATTAAGAGTATTTATTAAGCTGAATTGATTTCTCCACTGAATTTCAAAAGAAAAAATGTTTTACTTTAATAGGAAACATTGTCCTATCCTAACAAGCCATACATCAATAGAAAATGTATTTAGCCCACTTTCAGATAATGCACACAGCTTCATTTCCCAAAATTGACACTCAGGAGTCCAAGGTCACATTTAAACGGTACATAGTTTACCCCTTTTTCAAGATTTAAGATAAGTCTTTTGTGTTTATAGAATGGGTCTGTAAAGTTTCAGCTCAAAACACTCATCAGATTATTAATTATACCTTTCAGAAGTAGCCTGTGCCTTTAATGATCGAACACCCAATGAGGGGGGAGAGCATGTTCGGAGCCCGGCGGCTAATCAGCAGGCCAATCAGAAATAATAAATAACACCTGTTTATTCTAGTGATTGGGCCGGAGAAGAGAGGGAGCAGCCAGGGAGATGAGAGAACACACGCACACAAACACACACACACACGCACGCACGCAGCTACAGTGTTGTGGGGCTATAATTTAAAAATAAAAGATAATACTTACCTGAATCGCTGACCCTGTTTTCTTCTTCTCACACAACAACGAACATTATTAAAGCTAGTTTTCCCCGTCCAACTTTCACACGTGCCTGCCAGAGTGTGCCTCAGTCTCCGGCTGCATCAGATAAACAGCACAGTGACAGACATGAAGCAGATCTCATGTGAGGTTTGTGAGAAATACTGCAGTAAGAACTTTACCAATGATTATTTGGTGTATTTGTTGTGAAGTTAATTCAAGCCTTTCGAGGAGTCGCACACAATGTCGCACACACACTTACACACACACAGCGTACACGTTTAACAGCACATGTGACAGGATAATATTGCCATATTTCAACAAGACAATGCAAAACCACATTCTACACGCATTACAAAGTCCTGGCTGTGGAGAAAGAGCATACCGGTACTTGACTGGCCTGCCTGCAGTCCCGACCTGTCTCCAATAGAGAATCTGTCACATTTTGAAGTGCAAAATGTGACAATGACCATCTTAAGACTTGTTTGCAGGTAGAATGGGACAAAATTACACCTGAAACACTTCATCACTTGGTGTCTTCAGTCCCTAAACGTCTTTTGAGTGTTGTGAAAAGGAATGACGACATTACAAAGTGGTAAAAGCTTTACTGTTTTGGAACCAAATATGGAAAACGTGTTTATTTTGATCAAATAAATTAATAAAAATCATGAGGAACACATTTAATATTGTTTGTTGTTTTGTCTGCGATGAAATACGAGTCAAAGTAAATTTAGAAATCACTACTTTCTTTTTTATTACCGTTTTTCATACTGTCCCAACTGTTTCTGATTTGGGGTTGTATAATCATATCTCAGGTAATATAATCAACTAGCAATCCAGTTATTCAAAACGCATTATAAGATTGCCATTTATGTGTGTTTGATAGAAAAGCTGTTAGGGATCTCAGTGGGAAGTTGTTATTTGTGATAATAGCCTCTTAATAATATTTGCCCGATCCAAATAGTTCAGGGCATTAAATGTTCCGATGGTATCTGAAAACGTGTTCTGTTCGCCTTAGAGCATGTTATCAGAGTGAATTGTGGCTTGCAGGTATTTTCAGAGCGTGTAAATTCATCAAGACGTAGTTCAATAAGGTCACCATTAATCCCCTGTGCTGTCTGTATCCTGCTTCATGACGTCCTGTGAATGATAATGCACCATCAGAAATGATCAGGAAGAGACGAATGTTCACACACACACACACACACACACACACTGGAACCGCTTTTAGTCCCTCTGGGTCAATGTGACTGAGGATTATCACAAAGTCATTTCATTCCTCTTGTCTATGAAACGATCGTGATTGTAGTGGAAAAAACTGACTTGACAATCAAAATCTCACAGCGCTCGCTTGTCACAAGAACTGTGCACTTCTGTCGACTTTTCAATTGGATCTTGTAGCTCGACCTGACAATTGATTTGACTATTCATCTAAACATCAAGAAAACGATCAGTTTTTCTACAGCAGCCCTAGATAATAAAGGCTTTTTGTGATCTGACCTTTAGATATTGTATATACATGTGGTTGTGTGATATCTTTTTTTTATTTTATTTGGCCTTTACAAATACCACATTAACGTGAGTGAAAGTTAAAGAAACTTTTTCAAGCCAAGAACTGAACATTAAAGAATGTCCAGACTCTGTTCAGACATTCATTCATTCATTTTCCTTCAGCTTAGTCCCTTATTTATTAGAGGTCGCCACTGTGGAATGAACCGCTAACTATTCCGGCATATATCTTACGCAGCAGATGCCCTTCCAGCTCCAGTACTAGGAAACACCCATACACACTCACATTCACACATTCTCTAATACACTATGACCAATTCAGTTTATTCAATTCACACATATGCTGGTTAAGTTGGCGGTTCATTCCGCTGTGGTGACCTCTGATAAATAAAGGGAGTAAGCCAAAGGAAAATGACTGACTGAATGAATAATAGTAAACACAAGGTCAAAAAAGCACCACGCTAATTGCCATAAAATTGGTTGATCAAACTTGTCTGCAACATTTGATGTTTTCTATAGAAATACTTTGGGAGAAACATTCACTGCAACTTACAAAGTTTGAAGGAGGATCGTGAGGAGAAAACAATGGATGAAATAAAGGGAAATAATAATGAACAAGGATGGTATGAAAGTCATAAACATCCTGTATGATTCTGTCCACAATTTGACCATCGACAATTTTACTAGTCCTAAAAGTATCTTCTCCAGCAAAAATCTGTAGTTTTTGATCCCAAACTAGCAAACTTGAACTCCAAATTCTCCAATTCCAGTTATACCAAGATTTTTTGAAGCACAAAGTGTGTAGAAAAAAACTAAATCAATAGAAACCGTCACAGAAGTTCTAAAGCCTGGTTTATACTCGACTTTTTTAGACTCGAGCGAACAGTTAGCATGGCGCCGTGTTTCATTTGAGGTGAATATGAATGACTTTAAAAAGATTTTGTCTGAAACAGGTACTACTATACACAAATATGTATGATCCGTCCATGTACATTTTTCTAAAAGATGATAACTAATGATAAATAACTAATTATTCACAGTATTGAGGTGATCACGTTATCAATATTGTGCATGTTCATTCATGATATATTGAAATATTGAATATCACCAATGCCTAAGCCATTCAATTATACTACTTAAAATGGAATGGCTTGTACTGATTTTAAAAGTACTTGTACACCTTAAAAATGACACTTGCTGTATGTTTAAATGACTTATTAAAAATTAACTGAAATGACACAATTCTTGAGTATTTATTGTGTCAACTAGTGTTGGGAGCAACACATTACTAGTAACACGAGTTACGTAATAATATTACTTTTAATATTACTACTACTTAATAAAGAAAGAAAAAAATAAATAAAAGAGATTTGAGTAACTCAAAAGTAACGTAACACTTCAATATAACTGGTTGATGCAGACTTACATAACTCCTGTCAAACTAAATAGGTTTAATACAAATATTCCTGATACATGCTTTAAATGCAGAGCGGCTCAGGGTTCATTTGTGCATTGTGTTTGGGAATGCAACATTATTAGAGACTTTTGTGTGGAAGTGATTAATATTACAAAGATAATTGTACCCTTGAATATTCCACTAGATGCAAAAATGATTTTGCTACATTTATATCCAAAGAACCTTAAACTGAATCTTCAGCAGCGCAAATTCATAGATTATGCTATATTACAAGCTAAAAGAATGATAGCTCTTAGCTGGAAAAGGCCTGATCCACCATCTATTGGAACTTGGATTAATGCCATGGCACAATGTATGGCCATGGAAAAAGTCACATATTTTATTAAAAACAAAATGGATGTATATAAAGAAATATGGAAGCCGTTTAATTACAACATTGACAACAATAATATTGGTCATTTATTACAAGAGGTCTAAGTATAGTGTTTTTTATTTTATTTTTTGTGTGTGTTTTGTTGGATAATGTGACTTATGTGTAAAATACAGCAACGTATACATGGTTTTTAAGTACCTAGCAATATTTGTTTTGCAATAACATTGTCTCTTGTAAGAGAATTCTGTGTAATTCTATAGGGGAGAAGAGAGTGATGTTCTTTTGTTGGGGTGGGAAATAATCACAACGAAATGGAATTGTGTTTTTTTTGTGTTTTTTGTTACCTGTCTTGCATAATCAAAAACAATAAATACATTGTTAAAAAAAATAAAAAATAAAAATAACGTAACATTACTTACTATAAAAAGTTACTAAGTAATGTAACTAGTTACTTTTTGGGGGAGTAACTCAATATTGTAATGCATTACTCTCAAAAAGTAACTTTCCGCAAGACTGGTGACAAGGTAATTGCTTTATGGTCAATCACATTCATAAAAACTAATAAGTTAACTTCATTTCGTCAAGTTGCCCCAATGCCAATCGATTATGTGGAACCCAGCAGTTTAAACAGTGTAGTGAAAGCCATTCAAATCTTCTTTGATGGATTCTATTGTTTTCTCCAGCAGGGTTGTTGATGTTGAATGTCAAATTGAGAACCATGGAAGCACAGAACCTGATAACGAAATTAGCGCAACACTGACAACCACCTCCATGTTTCATTTCACGACAAGCCATGATCAAAATCATTGCTACATATTGTTCATGTTTGCTTTCAGTTCCGCACATTCAGTTCACCATCACCGAATGTGTCACAGAACGATGATCTGAAACTTCTTCCATACGTCTGTTTTTTTTTTAACGAGTCTTGACTGTCGTACAGTCTGGCATATAATGACAAATGAGATCCCAGAGTGTGACATGACTTATAGATGGGAACATGTTCGTATAGTCTGACAAGAAACAATCATAAAGCACTATTATAAATTGTGGAGTGTGCACACAGCTTAACATGGAAACTAACATACAAGAGACGAGACGATGAATGTTAGTTTGAGCAGAGCTTTTCCATAGTCATTGATTGATGACAGGTACAGATGATAAAGGGGTTAAGAATGCTGTATTGATGTCCAGTATATTTGGGGATTTAGTCTTTAAATTTAGCAATAATATCAACATTCGATAATGAGCAGTTTCTGTGCTATTTAAAGGGGACCTATTACGCCTCTTTTTACAAGATGTAAAATATGTCTCTGATGTCCCTCTCTGATGAGTGTGAATGTGAAGTTTCAGCTCAAAATAGCCCACAAATAATGTCTTATAACTCTTTGAGACTGCCCCTTTTAGGCTTTGATAGTAATTGTGCCATTTTGGTGACTGTCGCTTTAAATTCAAATGAGATTGTGTGTTTTTTTTAAAGAGGGCGGAGCTACAAATGCCTGTGTGTCAGCATAGTGGCAGATTCAAAAACAAGACTAACGTCATATGCTAATGAGGGAGAGATCGTGACTAATGGCAAGGACTTTCCTAATCTGATGACACGTACAATGGGAGAATGTCAATCGAAGAGTTTCTGCAGACAAAATAAATTTAATAGATTTTGAGTAGAAGCTGGTTATATTCACAGACTGTTGCCACATATCTGTGTTTAAACCCCTTAAAAAACTGATTTTTGCATCATAGGTCTCCTTTAATATATTTTCACAAGTAAACATACCTGCAATTTTAGCACAGCCACTAGCCAGGTTTCTATCCCTATTCACTGAAAAAAGTGTTGCATGCAAAACTGTTGCAAACAATTTACTTGTGTTGAATTTAAACAAACAAATTCCATTTAATAATGTTCAACTTAATTTGCTTGTTTAAATTCAGCCCAAATAAATTGTTTACAACCACTTAACGTAAAATAAAATTGACTAAATCCAAGCAATCATCAAATCGTGTTGAAACTACAAAAAAAAGGAAAAATTCCCAAATGCGAATTTCAGGAGGTGCGCAGGAAGTTGTTAGAGTGGCTGACTGTATTGGTAACCTACTGTAGTAACCAACAGTAAACAAGGCAAGCTTTATGGAATGAAAGTGGTTCGGAGTTTATTCTGCAAATGCATTTCCATCTTCCATTATTCACATTAACCCTTTTTCACATAAATCCAAAACCACCCCAATCAAATTTAAAAATGGATTAAAAAAATTGATTGATTACGCTTATTTGACCAAAATAAAATATGATCATGCCTTGATTTTTAATTATTTCATTAGGACAGTAAGGTCTTACTTTGCTTAGACAAAAGTCTTGTAACTTAGCAGAAATAATGTCCAGTATAGAATATAAAGAGATGGTGCAGTAGAAAATCAATGAATATTGTGAATGACTCCCATGAGTTTGGAGGACTGCATTCATACATCTCTGCAATGACTCAAATCACTTATTAATAAAGTCATCTGGAATGGCAAAGAAAGCGTTCTTGCAGGACTCCCAGAGATCATCAAGATTCTTTGGATTCATCTTCAATGCCTACTTCTTCATCTTACCCCAGACATGCCTAATAATGTTCATGTTTGGTGACTGGGCTGGCCAATCCTGGAGCACCTTGATAAGAAGGAGCGCTATCCTGCTGAAGAATTTGACCTCTCCTGTGGTTTGTAATGTAATGGGCAGCACAAGACTGATTACTAGGGCAGCAAAAGACTGATGATTAGGACTTTAAAGACAGAGCACACACACACACACATTTTTGCTGAGTCTTCTTATACTGAATTGTGAACATTACATTGCGCTTTCCTTTGGCTTCCCTCACGGCATTTAATTGTTTATGCCTGCCTTCTACCGTCTGAAGGACATCACTGGACCCCTGCTGGACCCCCTGCAGTTCGCCTATAGAGCAAACCGGTCTGTGGATGATGCAGTCAACATGGGACTGCATTATACCCTACAACATCTGGACAAACCAGGGAACTACGCAAGGATTCTGTTTGTGGACTTCAGTTCTGCCTTTAACACCATCGTCCCATCACTGCTTGAGTACAAACTGGCCCAGCTCTCTGTTCCTAGCTCTGTCTGTCAATGGATCACCAGCTTTCTGACAGATAGACAGCAGCTAGTCAGAATGGGCAAAATCACATCCGACAGCCGCACTATCAGCACTGGTGCCCCCCAGGGATGTGTTCTTTCTCCACTGCTCTTCTCCTTGTACACCAACGACTGCACTGCAAAAGACCCCTCCATCAAACTCATTAAGTTTGCAGACGACACTACTGTTATCGGCCTCATCCAGAACGGTGACGAGTCTGCATACAGACAGGAGGTGGAGCGGCTGGCGTTATGGTGCAGATACAACAACCTGGAGCTGAACACGCTAAAAACAGTGGAGATGATAGTGGACTTCAGGAGAAACCCCCCTGCACTCCCCCCACTCACCATCATGAACAGCACTGTGGCTGCAGTAGAGTCATTCAGGTTCCTGGGCACCACCATCTCTCAGGATCTGAAGTGGGACATTCACATAGACTCTATTGTGAAGATGCCCAGCATAGACTGTACTTCCTTCGTCAGCTGAGGAAGTTCAACCTGCCACAGGAGCTGCTCGTACAGTTCTACTCAGCTGTCATCCAATCCATCCTCTGCACTTCAATCACCGTCTGGTTCGGCTCAGCTGCCAAAACCGACCTCCGTAGACTACAGCGAATAGTGCGGACTGCTGAACGAATCACTGGCACTACCCTTCCTACACTTCAAGAACTGTACTCTTCCAGAGTGAGTAAAAGGGTTCGCAAAATCACTCTGGACGCCTCACACCCAGCACACTACCTGTTCGAACTGTTACCGTCTGGTCGGCGCTTCAGAGCACCAAGCACAAAAACAGCCAGACACAGGAAAAGTTTCTTTCCTCAGGCTGTCTACCTTATGAACAGTTAAATATTCCCCTACTGTGCAATAAATATGTGCAATACTTTCTCATACGCACTTGTACACAGCACCTTATATCAATATGCAATGCAATACTTTCTACATTCGCACTTGTACACAGCACCTTATAACCTGTATATTTAAAACAATCTGTACATACAACTCAACATCCAGGTTTCTTCACTAACCGCATCTGTTTAATGTTCATCATTTTTTATTATTATTATTTTATTTTTTCAGATTTGTTTTGTGTTGTCACTTGTCACTTTATGTACACTGGAAGCTTCTGTAGCCAAAACAAATTCCTTGTGTGTGTGAAGCACACTTGGCAATAAAACTGATTCTACTTCTACTTCTACTTCTACTTGCCTATTAATTGACTTCGACTCTGGATTCTCTGTATGTACCTGATTGCCCCTGTGTTGACCGCTGCTTGCCTGACTGTTCTTAATAAATCTGCGTTTGGATCCGCACTCCTTTGTCCAGCGTCACTTCATATTACAAAATGGTTCTTTTTAGAATGGTTCACTCAAAAAGCTGATTTGTTTAAAATGACCCGAAACAAAATATATTGAGTAGCACTTAAAAAAAAAAATCACTTAAGTTTGCATTGGGACAACATGAAGGAACTATGCTGGTGCAACCGTGAACCTAGCTTTTTTGGGGGGTAGGGGGGGGGGTGGATGGGCAACCTAGAATGGTTCTTCTAATCACTGCACAAAATACTATTATTTTTAATAATGATACAGTACCTATAAAAAGGCAGTGTGGGCATTCTTCAAAACATCTCCTTTTGTCTTCCGCAGAAGTAAGAATTTCAAACATGTTTGGAACGATGTGTGGGTGAGTTGGAAAACATTCTAATGAAAAGAAAATCTCTGCTGTCCTACTTTGCCACTGTTCTGAATTTCCTATCCGTTGACAGGAGTGGGTTGATGTGCTTAATTTGAGGAGATTGTGTAGTGCCTCCATGGGGGTTTTCTGTAAAACTTGTGCAGTGGAAGAGTTGGATGAGTGACAGCTCGGAGGTGGAGGAGAGGTTTATGCTGGAGCCTCATTCCCAGTCACAGGTGTGTGTCGGAGCCAGAGAGCCTGGAGCCTGGCGCTGAGGGAGGGAACACAGGTGGCGGAGAGCAGGGAGAGGAGCTCGGGCAGCAGGCTAGCATGTGGCACTGTTCCAGCCTCTGCTGCAACATATGCTGGGGTGTGAAGAGAGCAGGCCGCAGACAACGTGACCTGAAGCGCGGGGAGTGAGGACGAGAATGCATGACTATGTGTCTGTGGGGATTATGGAGAAACTGCTCTTAGATGGTTGGGTTTCAGAAATGAAGGTGCTAACAGAAGGAAAGAGACTAATTAGCACAAACATTTCAGCATTATAAATATTTAACAACAGGAAATGCCCGTGCATGTAAAAAAATGCAGGGTTCCACACAAATCATCACAAATCAGTTTTAGGCTTAGGTTGTAAACTTTAGTTCTGTGTAATTGATATTCTACATCAGAGCCAAGCTGCTTTTGTCTTTCCTTCAGCACAGCACAAAGGGTTAAAGGTTACAAAAATGTACACTGTATACAGTATATTGAAAGATCAATGAGAAATCAGTAAAAAAAATAAATAAATAAAATAAAACAAACAAAAGACACAGTATGTGACCCTAGACAAAAAAAGCAGACACAAGTGTACATTTTTAGAAATTGAGATGTATGCATTATCTGAAAGCTGAATCAATAAACTTCCATTGATGTATTCTTTGTTAGGATTAGTACCCAATCTGTCTGAGATATAACTATTTGAAAATCTGAAATCTGGGGTTAAAAAAATAAATAAATAAATTGAGAAAATTGCATTTAAAAAATGTCAAACAAAGCACTTAGCAATGTTTATTACTAATCAAAAACTAAGCAAATTATCACTAATTGTTGTGACAATGGCATAGTGGTTAGTCCGTTGACACATGGCACTCCAGTGCTCATGGTGACCCAAGTTTGATTCCTGCCTCGAGGTCCTTCCCCACTCTCTGCTCCCCACGCTTTCCTGTCTACACTCTCTACTGTCCCATCAAATAAAGGTGAAAATCAAGAGCAATTTTTTGTGCAATTTGACATGCTTTTATTTACAGCGCCTTGTGTTCTGTGTCCTGATTGGCTGTAGACCATTGTCAAACATTCTCCTCCATGCCATGTCTCCTGTACAGTACAGAATGCGTTCAGTTTGCCACATTGACAAATCTTTGATAGCAGAGTGACTCTGTAGTGCTGTACTGTATGTTTGTAAGTTTTCTCCCCAACAAACGCCATAATATCGATTAAACATTCTGCACCGTGAAAAACACCTGCGGTAGCTCCCAAAAGGCAAAGGAAGATGCTAACCATCGCACAAAAAGAGATGCTAACCATCGCACACAAAAAATATATATTTTAAAGAATGCTGAAAATCTAAAACCACTGACTTCCATAGTTGTGGATGTCATTGGTTTCAGTCAAAGGCTTGAAACCACTTGAGGATCATTAAACAGCGAGTAAATTTACAATTTGGATTGTATTATCCCTTTAAATAATCACAGTAGGGCGACACAGTGGCTCAGTGGTTAGCACTGTCGCCTCACAGCAAGAAGGTTGCTCGTTTGAGTCCCAGCTGTGTGCATTTCTGTGTGAAGTTTGCATGTTCTCCCTGTGTTCGCGTGGGTTTCCTCCGGGTGCTCCAGTTTCCCCCACAAGTCCAAAGACATGTGCTATAGGTGAATTGAATGAACTAAATTGGCTGTAGTGTATAAGTGTGTATGGATGTTTCCCAGTACTGGGCATCCGCTGTGTAAATTATATTTGCTGCATAAGTTTGCCGTTCATTCTACTGTGGCGACCCCTGATGAATAAAAGTGAGTGAGCTGAGGAAAAATGTATGAATGAATGAATGAATGAATAAATAAATAAATTTAATTATAACAGTAAATTATGCACAATTACAATAAACCCTAAACCAACCCATGCTAACTGTATGCTATTAAATAATATTACTAAATAACTATAAAAAAATCCATAAGTGTGGTTTATTTATAAACTAATTTGGAGAGGATTACGAGCTTATAATTGAACACAGCTGGTACCGCATTAGCTCCGTATATTTGCACCAATCAGATGAATTTTGACACACTATAAATTTACCAGAGCTTTCTACTCCAGTCATCTTCGTCTTGAAGAATCTCCCCTTCCACCCCTACTCCTGCCCTTCTCTGATAGGGCGGCACGGCGGCCCAGTGGCTAGCACTGTTGCCTCACAGCAAGAATGCCGCTGGTTCGGCCCTCTCCGAGCCAATCAGTGTTTCTGTGCGGAATTTGCATATTCTTCCCGTGTTACCATGGATTTCCCCGGGTTCTCCAGTTCCCTCCCACCGTCCAAAGACATATACTGTAAGTAAATTGACTACTTCAAAATAGCATCCAAGGCAACTCTTAGTCAGATATATCTCAGCACGTTCACAAGTAGGGGAGTTCTCGAGAACTACCTGAGCTCAAACTCTCCTCTCGCCCTTCAAACGGGAGGGAGCCCCGGGCTCAAGAATATTCTCTCTGAAGAGAGAATGATGTTTTGATGAATTTTCAACATCAAAACCCGACAGAGCAGAGATCAAGCTCCCATAATGCAATTCACAACAGCGTATAAACAGAAAACACTTGTGATTCATTAACAGATCATTTTTTTTACAGTGTACAAATAACTGAACCTTAAACTGAAGTGTATCCACATGTATTGTTTGTTCTTAAGTAATATTCAAACTGAATTTACAAACTAAATGTATGTTAACTTGAAGTGGTTTTATAGAAGCTACTCTAAACACACACTGGTGACACTTTCCATTCATAAGCGCATGCACACCATCAACATCAGTTTGTATATTTGTATGGGTTTACAACACAAATAAGTCTTGAGATTAGCTTGAAGGCTCAGGGTGCCTTACAGCGGTGTATTAAATATTCATGATACTAACCACACAAAGGCAACCAGGCCACCACTGGCGATGCCACTGTGGTCTTTAGAGGAATGTCAGTCCACAAACAAGAAAAAAAACCTCTGCTCCAGGCTTCAATCTCTCCCTCTCTCTCCGTTTCTCTCTGCCACACATCCTAAGGCTCGCCCAGGCCCGGCTCCTTGGGATCTGCTCCAGCCTGCCAAACCAACGCCAGCTTGCATTATTATCATATTTCATCAATTATGTAAACGATGTCCTGCTGAGTGTGCCTGCAACAGAGCACCATCAGGTCCCGCCCCTAAACGCATGCAAATGAGGCTGCCTGCAGGCGTGAACTGACCTCCGCCTCTCCCCGTCTCCGCAGTTTTACTGCGGTACGCTCTCCTGCGTGTCAAGCAGCCTGGAACCCTGGACCCAGGAAACCTCGAGCAGCAAGCCCCATGGGCCAGCTCTGTATACCCGCAAATGTTTTCAGAGCGAGTTGCTCGTCTTTGCCGTGTTTTGGAAATTTAAATTTCTTGACATGAACTTGATCCAGCAGTCAGCGAGCCAAGGCCACCGCATAGCCTCTGTGCAAATTTCATGAGCTTGAGGAGGAGTGTGTTTAACAAATATTTATTTTATATGAGGGGGAGGACTAAAGTCGATAGTATAGAGCTGCGATTCTCCGCTCACTGCTTTTCCTTTAGGATTTTATTAAGTGCTGATACACCATACAGTAGTAGAAATATGATTTATTATTATTTTATTGATGTATTTGAATAATTTTTAACCATAAAAGCTCACATTGTCTATCATTTAATAAGAAAAAGTGAAGACAACAAATATTTTTATGCTGATTTAACTTTTTTTAATAAGTTAATCTGGTTTCAGCTAAATGTTTTAAGTTATTTGAAGTTTAACTAATATTTTTTGTCAGTTTGCGTGACCAGTTGAGTCATCAGTTTGATGATGAAGTTGAGATGACTAGAAAAGTTCATTTGATTCAACTAAAAAATTTAAGTCAGCAAGATTTTATTTTTTTTTTATTGTGCATCTAGAGGTAGAGGTAATTTAATTTAATTTAATTTAATTTAATTTAATTTAATTTAATTTAATTTAATTTAATTTAATTTAATTTAATTTAATTTAATTTAATTTAATTGCTTTGTATTGTATTAAAATAGCAGATTTGCTCATCTTTCAATAGTTTGTTATCCTTTTAAATACCAACTTAAATCAAAAAGTTTATTTATTTATTTATTTTACCTTTATTTAACCAGAAAAGACTCTCTGAGATCTCTTTCACGGGGTGTCCTGGCCAAAATGAGCAGCAAGACAGAGTTTACAGGACCAACTACACATTGAGAACACTTAAAACTCTTACATTTACTGATGACATTATATTATTTATTGCAAATTATATTTGGTATGGCATACTGTATATGTATAGGTATATGTTATAGGTTACTATATGAATGGAATAAATTACTATTATTTTCTTCTTACAAACTGAACTAATTAATTGTAGAATTTGTGAAAATATAATTTTTGTATCATAATTTAAATGTAAATGCACTGTTTGGTTTACACTGTGGTACAGCATGAAGAACAACAACCACCATGATATCAAACCTACATTTTTTGACATGTTTTTTTATGTCGTGTTGACGTCAGTTGACTATGTGGATGTCAAAAGGACATCAAATTGATCTTTAACATTGGCGTCAAAAAACACACATGGAAAATTGATTACAGGACAGTCCTGTAATTGATTCTTGATCTGTTTTTTGACAAAACAATTGACACCAACATAGTCCAGTTTTAAAAAAGCTTTCAGATGGATAAAACTTTTCTTATATTATAATACTTTTGTCATTATTTTGGGGGTCAAAGGGGCATTTTTATCTGTTTTTTAAAGTCAATTTGATATTGTTTTGGCATCAAGGTGCCCGCTGTGAAGTTTATACTGAGGGTGCTGCTGGAACAAGACTAAAGCTAGGATTTTACACTGGACATCAAGTGCTGATTTAAGAAATTTTAAACCATAAAGTTAATTAACTCAGGAATTAAGGAATTAATTCAAGGATGCAAGCTTTTGTGATTTAAAAGTATACAAAGTTTATTTACTATTATTATTTTATTGATTGATTGATTGTTTTGTGGGCAGCACGGTGGCTTAGTGGTTAGCACTGTCACCTCACAGCAAGAAGGTCACTGGTTCGAGTCCTGGCTGGGCCAGTTGGCCTTTCTGTGTGGAGTTTGCATGTTGATTGCAGCTGGAAATGTATTCGATGCGTAAAACATATGCCGCAATAGTTGGCGGTTCATTCCACTGTGGCAACCCCTGATATATAAGGGACTAAGCCGAAAGAAAATTAATGAATGTTTTGTTTTCCTTTGCCAGAAATGTGTAGAGCCTTTAAAGCTGCACTGAGACTGTTATTCAACCCTCTGACAACCACTATATATATACCCTACTATATGGGGAACAATTCTGGAATTTATACATCATAGGGTATATGCGGAGCTAGTGTTTCTTCCCATACCGATAAACTTCTGATGAACGGTTAATGTGACTTTTTTCAAGTTTATACGGTTCCTTTTACAGCATCGATGTTGTAATGTAATTAAAATGCAATCAGTTAAACAGACTTCAGCATTCACTCAGTTGTTCAAGCGTAAAACCAGATAAAAAGAGAAAACTCTATTGAAAATACTAGAGGAAAATAAACGTTCATATTTTAAAGACATGGTGCAGGAAAATGTAATTTAATGCAGTGCTTTATGTACAATCTGAGACCCACTTTATAATGTATATCAATCAGGCAGTGGAGATTGTTGAGTTTTAAAGAAAACAGACCTTAAACGCGCCAATTTTTTAACTGCATACAGTTCACCGAAAGCTCTTGACCCAGGTTACTGCAAAATTAAAAGTCCTGCATACTTCTGCATATACCCCATTAAAAGTTAAAGGGATACACACAAAAAAAACAGGTTATTTCAACACAATTCTGGGTGTAATAGGGACTAATCCAATTTCTGGACTTCATGATTTAACCCAATGTTTGGATGAGTCCACATTTTACCCAATTTGGGTTTAAATAACCCAGCATTTCTTAGTAGTAGTAGTATTTCTCTATAGTTCCCTCCAAAATGAAAATTCCGTCATCATTTACACACCCTTTACTTGTTCAAAACTTTCTTCTGCTTCACAAAAGATGATATTTTGTAAAATGCTGGCACCAATTGACTCCCATAGTATTTTTTTTCTTACTATGGAAGTCAATCGGTGCCAGCTACCAGCATTTTTCTAAATATCCTCTTTTGTGTTCAACAGAAGGAACTCAAAAAGGTTTAAAACCACATGAGGAAGAATGAATGATAAGGTAATTTTCATTTTTATGTGTGTGTGTGTGTGTGTGTGTGTGTGAGAGAGAGAACTATCCCTTTAAAAGAAGTTCCACTTGTGTGTGTGTTTTCCATGCACCTTTATGTGTTCTGTGTGAATTGCTTTTTAATCTAACTTCTCCAGTTGGCCTTATTTTTCCAGTGTGTTGCACAAGAGCAAGGTGCCCTTAAATTATCTAAATTCACAGTTTTTTTTTAATCACCTTGAGCATAATGGGAAGCGAATTTCAAATTCGTTTTAGTCTCCCTTTCACAAGTTGCCACTAAAAAAACGTTACTCGATGATAACTTATCATTTTGTGAAATGGTCCTTTGTCTATAATCGGCAGGCTTACCCGGTTTTCAATGTCAGAGGCAAGGACACGCGCTGGCCTCCAGGACTGAATGGAAACTCAATGAGTTTGAGCTACACATATCTGAGCTTCATTAAGCAGAAACTATAGAGCACTGAAAGGAAGAGAAGAGTCAGGACTTTCGCTCAATGGAATCTCATATCTGCCTAATCCGCTCCGTCTCTGCTGTTTTACTGATATATATCTACTCCAGATAAGATGACTGATGCTGCAGAGGAGCACTTCTCCCCAATAACTGAATTAGTGTGTGTGTGTGTGTGGGGGGGGGGGGGGGGGGGGGGGGGTAAATTGAATTAATTAATTTTAAGATCTGCAAATTTATTTATTTTTGGGTTTAGTAATTGTGCTTGTGTGTCCATTACATGAGTAAATGTAGTATTTAAGTATACATTATTGTCTCTGCATATAATATAATAATTCAGCATATTTTGTTACATGTGTATTAAAATAAAATAATGAACATGTTTAATTTGTATATAACATAGATAATGTAAGCTCACAAATAGGGACTATTTCAAAATACAGCTATAAAGTTATTAGCCCTAGTGTAAATTTTATATTATTTTTTTACAAATATTTGCCAAATGATGTTTAACAGAGAAAATACACTGTCTCAGTATTTCCAATTATTCACTCACCGGCCACTTTATTAGGTACACCTGTCCAACTGCTCGTTAACAAAAAATTGTAATCAGCCATCTCTAGGGTTCGATCTCTCGGGTTTACAGAGAAATGTGCGAAAAAGAGAAAATATCCAGTGAGCGGCAGTTCTGTGGGTGCAAATGCTTGTTGATGCCAGAGGTCAGAGGAGAATAACCAGACTGGTTCCAGCTGACACAAAGGCAACAGTAACTCAAATAACCACTCGTTACAACCGAGGTCTGCAGAAGAGCATCTCTGAACATACAACACGTCCAACCTTGAGGCGGATGGGCTACAGCAGCAGAAGAACACACCGGGTGCCACTCCTGTCAGCTAAGAACAAGAAACTGAGTCTACAATTGGCCCAGGCTCACCAAAACTGGACAGTAGAAGATTGGAAAAACGTTTCCTGGTCTGATGAGTCTCGATTTCTGCTGCGACATTCAGATGGTAGTTCAGAATTTGGCATCAACAACATGAAAGCATGGATCCATCCATATTAATGGTTCAGGTTGGTGGTGGTAGTGTAATAGTGTGGGGGATATTTTCTTGGCACACTTTGGGCCCATTAGTACCAATTGAGCATCGTGTCAGTATTGAGTATTGTTGCTGACCATGTCCATCCCTTCATGACCACAGTGTACCAGTCTTCCAGTAGGATAACGTATCATGTCATAATGCGCGAATCATCTCAGACTGGTTTCTTGAACATGACAGTGAGTTCACTGTACTCAAATGGCCTCCACAGTCACCATATCTAAACCTATGAGAGCACCTTTGGGATGTGGTGGAACGGGAGTTTCGCATCTTGGATGTGCAGCCGACAAATCTGCAGCAACTGCATGATGCTATCATGTCAATATGGACCAAAATCTCAGAGGAATATTTCCAGTACCTTGCTGAGTCTATGCCACGACGGATTAAGGCAGTTCTGAAGGCAAAAGGGGGTCAACCCGGTACTAGTAAGGTGTACCTAATAAAGTGGCCGGTGAGTTATCTTCTGGAGAAAGTCTGATTTCTTTTAGTTAAACGCATTTTTACCCAAGATTTTTTTAAGGTCAATATTATAAGCACCCTTAGGAAATTATAATTATTATGTTTTTATTGGCTACAGAATAAATCGATGTTGTCCAATGACTTGCCCAATTAACCTAACTTACCTAAGTTTGAGTTTAAGTTTAAAACTTAATTAATCCCCTTGGGGCAATTCATTCTGACATGTGTGGGGTTTCACAGATATTTAGCACAATAGCCTAATTAACCCAGCTAAGCCTTTAAGCTGAGTATCTTGCAAAATAACTAGTAAAATATTACGCACTGTCTTCAAAATAAATTAGTCATTAGAAATTAGTTATTAAACTAAAAATATCTTCTATATACCAGAGTTTTTATTTTTGAAACTTTTTAAATACCAACTTTTGAAGTAAGTTTATTTACTGGTGACATCCCATCATTTATTGATGACTATATTCAGTATACATGATATGGATAAGTATGGTAGAGGTTAGTACTGCATATGGACAGAGTATTCTTGTTCTCTAGGCCTAGTACCTGCAAACTGAACTCTTAACTGTTAATTGCTAAACTTGTGGATGTATCTTTTTTATATAATAATTTAAATGCAATGATCCACTCTTTTGTTTATACTATTGAACAGAATGAAGAACAACAAGTTTATACTGAGGGTTTTGCTGGAACCAGACTTGAGGCTAATTGCTTTCACAGTGAGAAATGACCCTGGTGACGTTTGATATTTGCACTGCAGTCAGGCTGAGCTGTCAGGATGAAGACGGCTCTATCGGAGTGACAGTTATCTATGCAAAACAAAACAGGTGATTTTCCTTCCTCTGTCACTCCACTGTTATGCCTGACAGACAGTTATTCAGATATCAGTGCAACAGAAAAGCAGAGCTGCTAGGCTGTCCTCTCTCTCTCTCAGAAGGGAAGCTTCTCTGGCTGTCTGAGAACCTGAAATAACTCCAAATTACAGTTAACTTTTGCACTGCTCACAATGCTGCTAGTAGATATTTTGAGTGTAATTTCTTTTTGTTCTCTCACAAAAAAGATATATTGAAAATTGTTGGAAACCAGTAACCATTCACTTCAACTGTAGGAAAAACACTCACTGACTCGCTCACTTATTGACTTACTCCGTCACCAACTCATTCAATCGCTCCCTCACTCGCTTACTGACTAGATCACTGACTCGCTTACCAACTCACTCACTTACTCACCGACTTTCTCCCTGACTCACCTACTCGCTCACTGAGTCACCTACTCGCTCACCTAATAACTCATCTACTTGCTCACCGACTCTCTCACCAACTCACTCACTGACTCACCTACTCACTCATCAACTCGCTCTGTGACTCACCCACTCGCTCACAGTCTCACCTACTCACTCACTGAGTCACCTACTCGCACACTGACTCGGTCACCGACTCACCTACTCGCTCACTGAGTCACCTCAATATATGACTCACTCAACATCTG
The DNA here is from genome assembly GCF_903798145.1 of Danio aesculapii. Classification (NCBI taxonomy): domain Eukaryota; kingdom Metazoa; phylum Chordata; class Actinopteri; order Cypriniformes; family Danionidae; genus Danio; species Danio aesculapii. The sequence continues at coordinate 50,281,688 of NC_079450.1, read as the reverse complement.
ATTCACTCGCTCACTCATTCACTCGCTCACCAACTAATTCAATCGCTCCCACACTCACTCACCGACTCACTTACTTACTCACCGACTTGCTCATCGACTGCCCCACCGAATCACTCACCAACTCACTCACTCGCTCATCGACAACTCGCTTAGTGACTCACTCACTATCTGATTCAATGGCTCACTCGCTCACCTACTTATTCAATCGCTCCCTCACTCCCTCTCCGACTCACTCACTGACTCACCGACTCGCTCACCGACTCGCCTACTTGCACGTTGACTTGCTCACAGAATCAGACTTGCTCACCGACTCACTGATTCCCTCACTGACTCCCTCACCAACTCGCTCACCGAATCACTCGCTCACTCACTTACTCGCTCAACGAAATGCTGACCAACTCACTCAGTGACTCACTCAATATCTGATTCATTGGCTCGCTCAGTGACTCATTCAATTGCTCTCTCACTCGCTCACCGACTCACTCACTGACTCACCGACTCGCTCACTGACTCACCTACTTGCTCACTGACTCGCTCACCGACTTACCTACTTGCTCATTGACTCGCTCACAGAATCACCGACTCGCTTACCGATTCACCGATTCCCTCACCGACTTCCTCACCAACTCGCTCACCGAATCACTTACCGACTCAGTCACTCACTCACTCACTTGCTCACCAAGCCGCTCACCAACTTACGTATGTATGGGTGTGGCCAATGGAGGACTGGAGAATGATTGACAAGTGACGAATTCTACTAAACCCCACCTGTTAATATCAGCTACGTATAAAAGCGCACCTCTTTTTCTACTAATTCTCCGCACAACGTCAAAAACACAAGGCTTCTCAACTGCAAATTCTGTGCTCACAGGAAGCTTCGCTGCAGAGCTCAAGTTAATTTTCAGATAATCAGGCCTTTGCATTTCTATTAGCTTCAGCAAAAATGTATCATTGGTATGCATATCATTGGTATAACATATCACACACAAGAAGAAATTTAGTTAATGTAGATCACCTTAAGCAATATAAATACAATTGTTTAATAAAAAGAAAAGAGACAAAGATAATAAAAAAATATATCCCTTTTTCCACAATAATAACTAACATATGCTATAAGATGCTTAACTATACACATAAGACAGGCTATACAAGTACTTTTACATGAGACCTACTCGCTCACCGACTCACCTACTCGCTCATTGAGTCACCTACTCGCTCATCGATTCGATCACTGACTCACCTACTCGCTCACCAAGTCACCTACTCCCTCACCAAGTCACCTACTCGCTCACCTACTGGCTCACCAACTCTCCTACTCGCTCACCGAGTTACCTACTCACTCACCAACTCGCTCACCAACTTACCTACTCACTATCTGACTCATTGGCTCACTCACTGACTGGCTCACTCACTCACTGGATGACTCATTCATCGACTTACTCACCGACTCACTATCTGACTCACTGGCTTACTCACTCACTGGATGACTCATTCATCGACTTACTAACCGACTCACTATCTGACTCACTGGCTCACTCACTGACTGGATGACTCATTCATCGACTTACTCACCGACTCACTATCTGACTCACTGGCTCACTCACTGACTGGCTCACTCACTCACTGGATGACTCATTCATCGACTTACTCACCGACTCACTGGCTCACTCACTCACTGGATGACTCATTCATCGACTTACTAACCGACTCACTATCTGACTCACTGGATCACTCACTTACTGGCTCACTCACTCACTGGATAACTCATTCATCGACTTACTAACCAACTCACTGGCTCACTCACTGACTGACTCATTCATTGACTTACTCACCGACTCACTATCTGACTCACTGGCTCACTCACTGACTGGCTCACTCACTCACTGGATGACTCATTCATCGACTTACTCACCAACTCACTATCTGATTCACTGGCTCACTCACTCACTGAATGACTCATTCATCGACTTACTAACCGACTCACTATCTGACTCACTGGCTCACTCACTGACTGGCTCACTCACTCACTGGATAACTCATTCATCGACTTACTCACCGACTCACTATCTGACTCACTGGCTCACTCACTCACTGGATGACTCATTCATCGACTTACTCACCGACTCACTATCTAATTCACTGGCTCACATACTGACTGGCTCACTCATTCACTGGATGACTCATTCATCGACTCAATCACCAACTCACTTACTCGCTTACTGACTCGCTCACCGACTCACCTAAATGCTAAATGCTCACGACTCGCTCACCGACTCATTCACTCGCTCACCATCTCATTCAATCGCTCCCTCACCGAGTTAAGTTAATTTTAGACAATCAGGCCTTTGCGTTTCTATTAGCTTTTGCAAAAATGTATCATTGGTATGCAAAACATATCACACACAAGAAGTAGTTTAGTTAATGTATATCACCTTAAGCAATATAAATACAATTGTTTAATAAAAAGAAAAGAGACAAAAATAATACAAAATATATCCCTTTTTCCACAATAATAACTAACATATACTATTAGATGCTTAACTATACACATAAGACAGGCTATACAAGTACTTTTACATAACACTGAAAAATGTTGTGCAGGATATTGTGCAAGAGAGGTATTAAAGGTGAATATTGTGCAAATGTTGAAATTTATGACTGCATAGAAGTGATGAAAACAGAAGTAAAATAACATTCATTAAGTTGATTTAAAAAAGCACCTAATAATTTGTGATTTTTTTGTTGTTGAATAAAGGACTATTTTCTCTTCATATATTTCATCATTAAAGATTTGTTTAAAAAAAACAATTGTAAAAATCTCGTTCTCGTGAACCCAATCTTATGTCTCGTGGAGTGTCTCATCACACCTCTACATACAGTATTACTAATAAAAAACTAAGTTGTGATATATTTACAGTAGGGAATTTACAAATTATCTTCATGGAATATGATCTTTGTCTAATATTTTGAACAGTTGTTGGCATAAAAAACCCATACAGTGCATTTTTTGCTATTACATACAACAAAAGAGTGGTTTTGTGGTCCAGGGTTGCGCTTTTGAACCCAGATTCAGTGAGGTTTCCAAAGAGTTTGGCAAGGTTTTTGTTGTCAGTGTGTTGATTGTCTTCTCCAGGCCGTGGCATGTTGATAAATTCACCTTAAAAGTACACATATTGATTGCGGCTATCAAAAGCAGCCTGTCCCAAAACTCAAAGATAGTACAATTAAATTTGTCAGTGCATCCCTATTGGAAATCAATGCTGGCTGCGCTTTGATGGAGCCTGAGCTGTTAGCTATGTTAAGACGATCTGTAGGAAATGGGCACAGAAGGTGAATGTGGCTGCCATTTTGGCCTCAGCAATCCAAATCCCCCTCTCTTTCTCTCTCTCCTTCTGTATTGAAGGTAACTATGACTGTCAGTTTGGCTCTGTCTCTAGCCTGTCAGCGGCTGGAGAACTCTCTGTCTTCACTGACAGCCCAACCCGACTCGCTCTGATCAATATAGAGAAGCAGTGCTACTCTTCCATTATATCCCCTTTGTGGAAAAAAGACAAAAGAGAGCGAGAGAGAAAAGGAAATGTTGGGGAGACCCAAGCATGAGATGTTTAGAATAAGATTTATATAGATGTGGTATCAGAATTGGCAGCTGTGGAGATAATGCTGGAGTTTGATTTGATTTAGCCTGCGCTTTACAGCCTGTCGAGACCAGCGCTTCTAGTCGAGGAAAATGCATTCTGAAGGTCTGTCTGTCAAACTGACCAATGATATCTCAGCCACACATGCTTGACATGGTAGCTGGTTTATTTTATTTTTATTTATTTATTGTTGGTTAGACAAGGGAACGCCATGGGGTGAGCTGAAAGATCTCTTCAAAGTGCAGGTAGCTCATAAATTAGACACAGCGAAGAGATGGCCATCATGCATGACCACCATCCAATAGAAGATTCTAGGTTTGATTTACAACCAATTTCAGTCCTTGATACGGCAACATAGTCTTATTTCCTCTACCCACAAAAAATATGTAACAAAATGAGACATTTGATGCAAAACTGAATGCGATGTTTTGACTTTGATTAATTACACTATATGCTTTTAATGTCAAAGAATTATTTTTGCTGCTTGTTTAAGCTACTTATTTAAGATGAGCTGAAGCAACACAATTCTTGATTGTTCTTTAGGACAACTTAATTGTTTTATGTTCAATCCACTTAAATATTTAAAAGCTATTAAGTTAACTTAATTGATTTGTGTTAGGACAACATGAAGGAATTGCGTGAAACCCAGCATTTTTTACACTGCACTGAAGACTAGTTTACTTTACTTACAAAAATTGAGTAAACCCATTGCTTTTAAAGCGATTAGTTCATTCATTCATTCATTCATTCATTTTCTTTTCGGCTGAGTCCCTTTATTAATCCGGGGTCGCCACAGCGGAATGAACCGCCAACTTATCCAGCACATTTTTATGCAGCGCATGCCCTTCCAGCTGCAACCCATCTCTGAGAAGGCGATTAGTTCACTTTACTTAAAAAAGTGAGTAAACCCGTTGCCTTAAAATTATTAATGAAATATGTGCATACTACTATAAAAATTAAGATTTACAGGTTTTCCAACAGGTTTACTACCTTTTTTTATTACTTTTTTTACGGGTTTTCACCTTTAATGGATAGGACAGTAGAGAGCATTAAGAGCAGAGAAAGGGGAAGGATTAGTATAGGGTCGCCATTGGTGCCGACATGTCACTTTAAAAAAAAAAAAGTAGGGCTGGGCGATAAAAATGGTATCTGTATTTATTGACCACACACCATTGTCAATAGCGATAAAAAAAGATCTGTGTGAAGTTTCGGTATATGAAGTTTTATTAAAATGTGGCTGCTGAGTTCGTCCTTTGGAATACCAATAAGCTTAGTGTGTAACTTTGTCATTTCACTATCTGATTCACTGGCTCACTCACTCACTGGATGACTCATTCATTGACTCAATCACCAACTCACTTACTCGCTTACTTACTCGCTTACTGACTTGTCACCGACTCACCTAAATGCTAAATGCTCACGACTCGCTCACCGACTCAAAATGTGCAAGTGGTGCACACATAACACACGCACATTTTCCAGGCGCGTCTAGTTTAAAAAAAACATCTGAACTTTTCCGAATGCAATGAGAGCACTGCGATTCATGCAAGTAGAACTAACCAATCTGCTTCATACTTTGTATGGAATATATTCATTTCAGTAATAACGACAGACTAATAACCTCAGACAAACACAGAGCACCCAAACACTGCCGTGCTTTTTACTTGTATCGGAGCTGCAGAAATGGTTTGTCCATTTCTCATCCTCTGAGAGAATGCTTGATGGTTGACTAGTTACAGAAAGACAGCAGGGGAGTGTGAGTGCAAAGCGCATTGAAAATGGTGAAGGAAATCACGCACTCGCGCTTTTCATGTGCCTTGTGTTTCAAGTTTCGACACTTTAAGTCAGAATAAAGATACATGAAAATGAGTGCCGTATAGCAGCAATGAGGAGATTGTAAATAAAAAAAGATGTAAGGATGTCACCAGAGTGGCTTTTTGGTTTCTTTACTTGTGCATCCCGGCCACTAGCCCCCATCTGAAGTTTTTAGCCTAGGGGTTAATATAGTCATTCAACTTCACAATTTGTAATGTTGTTAAGTATGTATTTGAATAATGATGGATCGTTCCTTTACTTGAAAGTTCAGATTTGATTATCATAATTTGTGTTGTTGACAGAGTTTGAGGTTTACTGTATCATTATATTGACACCTTAAAGTTTGATTTTTCAGTGTTTACAATTTACCATTGCGCACACTTTGTAACATTTTATTCATCAAGTTCAAGAATCTTTTTAACACTTATGTTTATTTTATTATAAAGTGATGAGATGTAATTATTTACATATGTTTTATTTTTGACTATTAAAACTATTTCCCTAAGTAATGTTGGCAAATTAAAATAAAGTGGTTAAATTAAAAAAAACTAATATTCCTTAATTGTTAAAGAATATTCAATAATTATCAATGCCGAATGAAAGAATATTGTGATATTTTTTTTTTTGCAATATCAACCAGCCCTAATAAAATCAAATTTTAAGCCAACATGCTTGCTTACTTTTTTAAAGTAACTAATCCCTTTTTACAGTGCATGTTGATGTATTTATTAACAAAACTAATAAAATTAAATCAATTTGGGGATGGATTGTGCTCTTTATTTTACTGTCCTGTTTCACATGTACATACTCTGTGCAGTATGCATGTTATTGATCATTTTGGCTACATTGTAAAAAAATGCTGGGTTCCACACAATTGATTTGTGTTTGGACAGCATGAAGGAAGTAAGTTACTTATTAGTTTTTACAAATTTAAGTGGATTGAACATAAAATAATTAAGTTGTCCCTAAAAAAAACCTCAAGGGCCCTATATTATACCACGTTGTTTAAATAGCAAATCAATTTGCGCCACTTTGTGGACTCATAGGTGTGCTGATCTGAAAAGAAGGTGTGTTAAAGCACATTGTTGGTGAGTTGATATTCTGGGGAACTGAAATAGACCGCGCCATTGACCAACAAAAAGCTGTCCTAAGGTTCAGCGCAGAGCCTATGCGCGTCCAAATGCTTACACATTGCTTAATACACACAGGATGTACAGCAATACACAAATATCTTCACATATAAAAAAAATTTAAAGATTAAAATGTTACAAAATTATTATTTTCTACATAAATATAAAAACCACTGCCTCCATGCCGCCTTCGTCTCGGGGCTTTTTTCAGTTTATTCATGACAATTTGCGTTAGTAAAATGTTGTTATTATTAGCAGTATTATTTATTATATGCATATTTATTTGTTTTACTAAAAACAAGTTTACATTTGTCTGCCTGTGGGGTTTTGGAGACGTCTGCATCACCATATGGGGCATAAGAATAGTATGTGTGTTTGGATATAACTCATTTGACCACACGTCGTTATTATTGTTCATTTATTCGTTTGCTCGAAATTAGAACTGAACTTAGAAAAAGTGTTGAAACAAATCTTTGCACTTAAACTAAATTAAACATGTAGGCTAATGGATGTCTTTGGTAGAGTGCATACAACTCTGTTGAAAATGAGTAAAGTAAAGAGTAAAAGTAAAGTAAAGAGAAAGAAAAGAGGCCGAATGGAGGAGGCTTGTTCTTTATCCTCGCGCTGCAGATAGTCTGTTTAACTGTTTTCTCACCAGTGAAGCGTTCAGTTTTTCCACCTACAAATCCGCCATGTAAATAGCAAATGTGCCATGGCACGACGCAACTGAATGGGGGACGAAACTCTGTTTCGTTTAATGCACGTTATGATCAAAACACACCCAAACCTCATTAAGAGAATAAGCACAACCCTGTTAGACCATGCAAAGCTTTCCGTCCTTAAAATAGAAAAAAAGTGGATTCGGTCACACGGTTAATGCTTTTGTGCCATGCACTTTAGACTTTGCACCTAGATCCTTAAAATAGAGCCCAAGAATTGTGTTGTTTCAGGTCATTTTAAATAAGTTTTTTTTTTAGTCTATTGCCAGAAACAATCCGGTAAACAAGATTTTGGTTTTGCTGACAACTTTTTTATGTTCAATCCACTTAAATTTGAAAATCAAAATAAGTTAGCTTAATTGGGACAACATGAAGCAATTGTGTGGAACCCATAATTTCTTACAGTGTTTTAGTAAATTATAATCTATATTAGTACTAATTCTAGCAGTGCAACTAAACATTTGTTAAGAATATGACTATATATTTTATACTATACATTGATATGTAGTTATATAATATTAATTATGCTGTTTTCTAGTTTTATTGACTCAAAACTACTTTAAACTTCAACTGCAGTGTTGGATTAGTAGCTTGAAATAAAGTATGTATTACTTTTTCAACAGGGTCGCTTGAAGATCAGTCCTTCACTCAAACATCACTTGTTTGCTGAAGTAAACACAACATTAATAATAAATAAATGCTATCATTCAATTTCCACTTCTACGTCAGATATTTCCTGGGAACGCATCCTTCATGTGACATTATTAGCTTGAAATGCATTGACATGTTTGGTGTCAAATCAATGGTGGAAAAAACCTCTAGATGAAATAACGTGGTTGTAAATCAATTTTAATTTGTCGTCTCAATAAACAGTGCTTCTCCAGGTGACTGTATTGCCAACGCCTGAGTGTATTGAGTGCAATGACACAAAGAGACGGTGTTTGGACCAGAGCACCACCCGCTCCTTTTGATCCAGTCCTGGGAGCCTTATGTGATTTCCTAGCACAGGACAAGCCACTCCCCAACTCCCCCACAATCCCTTTGGCTTTTACGTTTGAAAAGAACACAACAGGCATTGTTCAGAGGATGACTGTCCTCTGTCATTGTTTCCTTTGTCAAAAATCATTATGTAGAACGACAAACAGGTGTTGGGTATAGCTTACGAAGGTCAGTGTCAAATTCATAAGCCCCAGCCTCCAACAATACCCAGTGCTTTGATCATGTTTGAACAAATCTGAAGAAATCAAAATCAGTATGAACAATAGGATTAAACATTCTTGTTGCGATTAATTGCTGAAGCTTTTATCGTAGTAAACAGTATTATCACTATATTGACCTAAGATTTAAAAAAAACAATGTTTTAACAGGTATGTTAACCAAAAGACACATGCTTTATTGTGTTCAGAGTAAACAAATGTTTTAAATAAATCAAACGATAATGTAAAAGGATAATAAAGTAAAAAGTCGTATTAGTAGGCCCACACGGAATCTGCCCGGAAATCCTGATTTTTTTTAACTCATCATTGAGTCTATTTATTTACTTAAATTTATTTGTTTTTTACATTCATTTCAGTAATATTATTTACTAATATACAAATGTTTAGATGACTTATTTTTCTTTTTGTAGATATTTTATAAGAGAAACTTGCTTTGTTTACCAAACACCAGGGTTCATACACATTTTTACCACAAAATTCCGTGTACATATACATGGTAAATCATCTGAAACGTTTAAATTTATTACAGCATACCATAACACACGCAGTAGTTTCAACTTATTTTTATATCTATGTAAAAAAGATGATGCTTACACTGCACTAATAATGAGAGAGCATGTTTTTGGCCAGAAAAAGAAAATAAGTAAAAACAACTCACCTCCATTCCAATAAACAGATATTTGTCAAGCTAATTTTAGATAATCTTACTAGTTTGTTAAACTGGTAAAAAGAGGTAAAACTACTTCTATTATAAAGCCGTGATCACACTGCACTTTTCGCTCCAAAGACTTCCATTCATAAGCATGCGAATGCAGGCAGACCGGAAACGCAAGCATGTGCGACAAGTTTCGCATTTCACTGCATTCAAAACTTCAAGCTTGGGGAATTCTTACCTGCGAACACAGGTCACATCAGGTGATCGCGTGAGACCAATAGAAGATAATTCAAAATAAGAAATTTAAAATATGGAGCAATCGCTCACTTTTATTAATGTCTTATCATATTGTTTAACCCCGCCCCTTTTCACAGCGCCGTACAACAGAATTTTGCAAGCACAAGCTCTAGTGTGACTGCAGCTTAAGTCGCTTTGGACAAAAATGTCTGCTAAATGACTAAATGTAAATGTAATTTCCATGACTTTTCCAATACCTTGTGGGTTTTTCTGTTTTTTCAAAATTTTTCCGGGCCTGGAAAATGCCATGTAAAAATTCCATGACTTTTCTAGGTTTTTCATGACCGTATGAACCCTGAAACAAGATGATCTAATTGGAATTGCACTCAAACCTTAAATATAAAAGTTAAAAATGTCTTATTTTTTAATTTCATGTTTAAGCTTTTAGTTACGATACTCCTAAAATCATTGTGCATAAATCCACAGTGCATCCGGAAAGTATTCATAGCGCTTCACTTTTTCCACATTTTTTATGTTACAGCCTTATTCCAAAATGGATTAAATTCATTTATTTCCTCAACATTCTACACACAATACCCCATAATCAGAATGTGAACAAAGATTTTAGATAATTTTCTTTTTGATTATGATGCCACAAGTTTGGCACACCTGTTTGGGAATTTTTGCCCATTCCTCTTTGCAGTACCTCTCAAGCTCTATCAGGTTGGATGGGAAGCGATGGTATACAGCCATTTTCAGATCTCTCCAGAGATGATCAATAGGATTTAGGTCTGGGCTTTGACTGGGCCACTCAAGAACATTCACAGAGCTGTTGTGAAGCCACTCCATTGATATATTTGCCGGTGTGTTTTGGGTTTAGTCCAATTTAGTCTCAACAGACCAGAGAATTTTGTTTCTTATGGTCTGAGAGTCCTTCAGATGCCTTTTGGCAAATTCCAGGTGGGGAGTGGCTTCCGTCTGGCCACTCTACCAGACAGGCCTGATTGGTGGATTGCTGCACAGATGCTTGTCCTTGTCCTACTGTAAGGTTCTCTTCTCTCAACAGAAGAGCGCTGGAGCTCAGACAGTGTGACCATCGGGTTATTGATCACCTCCCTGATTAGGCCCTTCTACCCCGATCACTCAGCTTAGATGGCCGGCCAGCTCTAGGAAGAGTCCTGGGGGTTCCAAACATCTTCCACTTACGGATGATGGAGGTCACTGTGCTCATTGCAACTTTCAGAGCAGCAGAAATTTTTCTGAACCTTCCCCAGACTTGTGCCTTGAGACAATCCTGTCTCGGAGGTCTACAGACAATTCCTGATTGCTTGGTTTGTGCTTTGACATGCACGGTCAACCCTGGGACCTTATACAGACACGTGTATGCCTTTTCAAATCATGTCCAATCAATTGAATTTACCACAGGTGAACTCTAATTAAGCTGCTGAAACATCTCAAGAATGATCAGTGGAAACAGAATGTACCTGAGCTCAATTTAGAGCTTCATGGCAAAGGCTGAGAATACTTATGTATTTGATTTGGTGGCTGTTTTGTTTGAATTCGTACAACCTCAATCGTACAATATAGTATGATTTTCTAATCCCCATGACAGTTGGGTTTAAGGGTGGGGTTTGTTGCAACGCTTCCTTTTTAAAAATCTTACATTTTAGTACTACTGAACTCTTATGAACTTGTACAATTTAGCCACTACTAAACTGACAAAATGTAAAATAATTTTGTTTCCTCATTAGATCAGGCTGGTCTGGCCCATAAGTAAATAGTAGTTAATGAAATAAAATCAACAGTCAGAAATAGCCATATGTTAAATTAATAAAAAATACAACTGAATATTTTAGGTGGCATGGTGGCTCAGTGGTTAGCACTGTTGCCTCACAGTAAGAAGGTTGCTGGTTCGAGTCCTGGCTGGGTCATGCACTATAGGTGAATTGAATAAACTAAATTGGCCGTAGTGTATGAGTATGTATGGGTGTTTCCCAGTACTAGGTTGGGGCTGGAAGGGCATCCGCTGTGTAAAACATGCCACAATATTTGGCGGTTCATTTCACGGTGGCAGACTCTGAAATTGAGACCTAACCGGGATGGATTTGCTCTTCAGTGTTTGGACTCTCAGCGGTGAATATTAAACCACACTGAACTGAACTGAACTTAAACTATGAAAACTGAACTGACACTTTTTCAGTTCACTATAATCTTCTATGTGAAGCTGCTTTGACACAATCTACATTGTAAAAGCGCTTCACAAATAAAGATGAATTGAACTGAATACCGATGGAAAATTAATGAATGAATATTCTTAGTTGTTACCTCCGTTTAATAAAAGAATTACAACTGTTCATTTTAACGCATTATTAGGCTTTAACTAAGAAATTAACATTATCTAAGATTAATAAATGCTTTCATAGTTGATATTACATTGACTTTAGTTCAGTTAAATGATATTAAATTGAATCTTACTGTATAGAGTGACAGATTTTTTCAATGTAGGACAGATGTGAAAATGTTAATATCTGAAATATTTCTTCAAACATTTGGTGCCGTGATGAACAACCACTGCCGATACAGTCTAAACATTCTTAAAAGACACTTGTTTAAATGATAAATAATCATTCATGGTATTTTAAAATCTTCAAAATAGCAATACTGAGCATTTTCATTACCACGATATATTGCATTATTGCATATTGGCATACGTCTAATGAAAAATACATGGCTGCACAATATAAAGTTTCAGCATCAATATCAAAATGAGCAATGTTGAGTTAAGATTCTAGTGATTATAGACCATTTTGAGGGACCTAAGCAAAAACAATGGTCCCAATGTATTTACTGTTTTACATTTTTAATTTCGATAGCTTCCGAGAATCCAAAAAGAGCCAAATATTGATAAATAATAGCTGTTTTAACATTAAGTTATGTTTGAATTGCTTCTTGTTACAGTTATGAAATAGTTTGATAACAAGCAGGAAATGTTCATGGGCCAATGACATCACATTGAAATGGTCTATAGAGCCACAGTTCGGAACACAGGATATTGGCGGAGACACTGCAGCATTTGACCACACTGTTAACAATTTCCTGTCGAATCTACAGTAACTTACTGTAAAACAATTACAGCAAAAATACTGTTTACATTCAAGGCACCATTTATCTTGCTGCATATTCATTTACATTATGTATACAGTATATCTTTATTGTAAAATATACAGTAAGTTTCACAGTGTAACTTTAAAATACAGTAACATTCTGCATAACTGTCCTACAGTAAAATACAGTTCATATTACAGTTAAATACTGTGAAATAATTAAAAGTGCATAAGAGAGTAAAAATGTACACTAGCATTTATTTCCATGTGACTATTTGAAGAAACTTTAAAGCATTCAGGCACAAGAAATTGTAACTTTATTAAAAGATAAATTTTTTGGATGATTTATTCAGTGTTATTCTGCTTTTGATTACTCAATAGTTGTACCTGAAGACTGTTAGACTTCCCAGAAAACCATAAAGCACTTTTTATTTAATCTTAGCTATCTATGCTTGTAATATTATTATTTGATGCATGATTCACTCCCCTACAGAATCACCCCAGTTAATATAAATGAATTCATTATTTCCCAATTGAGTTAGTTGTGCTATCTGGTCAAACTCTATTCATATCGCAATATATAATCGCAGGAAAAACATCAGAATTTTGCTATATCATGCAGCCCTATTGAACAACATGACATTTCAAGATTTAGAATTCGCAATGGGACCTTTTATAGCTCACTGTATTTAAACGCCTCAATGTAATCCAGAAATAAACTTGTCAGAGAGCTCTTCACTTTTTTAAATGAGGTTTTCCAACATGCCTATAAATATTTGAAACGGGTGACAGAGAACTGTCAAAAACTGCAGCAGGTTTGACTGAATCTCATCAAGGAGTGAGACTCTTCTGGATATTTTGATTTATTTATTTGAGTTTTTCTAATATCGAAATCGATATGAAATCAGCACAACGTTTAATGTAAATACAGACAGTCCCAATGGGTCAATATGGCATGAGATGTCTTCCCAGCGTCCTGAATGAAAAAACACACACCTCCCTCGCCAACCCACACAGACACACTCACACAGGCACTCATCATCTTCCAGACAATCTCAGCTGGCACTTGCACTTGACATTTTTTGGTGGTGAAAGGCCAGCCTAGTTTCTGACAGACACTGTCATTGCATTAGTCTGACATTCAGCTGCCGGATATCAGGGCAAATCAAAATGTGCAGAGGAATTAGTGCTGTATTTTTGTGACTTGCTTGCCTTTTTTGTGCTATAATGAAGAATGAGAAACAAACATATGTTGATATTGAAGCTTTTCTTAAACTCAAAATGTAACAAAGTATTAATAACCAGGGATGCATTTCCCAAACAACGACATAACTCGTGGCTAAACTACCATAGTACGATGTATCGTTTGATAAATGAAGGATGTAGTGACGAGTGTTCCTCAAAGCCGCAGTTGCCACATTAGCTATAAGGTAAAACGTCCATAATGACACTATAAATGAGGCAGAATAACTTTTTTCTATAGAAAAATCACATCAATTTATTATGTTTTTGTTTTGTACACTGGCAGAAATAAAGGTACGCGAGCTGTCACTGGGGTGGTACCTTTTCAAAATTGGTCCATATTAATACCTCAAGGGTACATATTAGTACTTAAAAAGTACAAAAGTGTTCCTCTTAAAATGTTTAGGTACTAATATATACTTTTAAGATACCAATATGGACACTTTAAGTACAAATGTGTACCTTTTGAAAAGGTACCCCCAGTGATAGCTCGCGTACCTTTATTTCTGAGAGTGTACAAATGATATAGTTTTACACACACACACATACAAATTTTTTTAATCCAATATTGGTTTTGGTAAAAACATACATTCCTTACCCATATTAATGTAAACAGCACATATACAGTCTATATTTAGGCTATATTCACATAGGCTAATTTCATATAGCCTATAAATCAGATATATGGTCAAATAATGATGTATTTGTATAAATAAAATTATTTGTATAAATAAAAGTATTTATTTATTTGTTGTCATAATTTCACAGGTTGAGAAATCCATGTTTTTTGTTTTCATGAGCTTTGGAGATAGATTTGTGCTTGTAGATTTGTGCTTGTAAATCATCACCTATTCAGCTTCTGTTAGGAGTCACGGCTGCATTCAAAATGACATGCATGATTTCAGAGTGCACTTCGAAGGGAGCGCAATTGTCAATCTGATTAAACATGAGAGATATCTTTAGATTTTTTTAAAAACGATGGATTCTCATCCTGTTATTAACTTGTTTATTTTATTTTTTAGCTTTTGTTTTTGTCTTATCTGCTTTCTGGATCCATTCTTCACCTGACTCGAACCCTGTCATCATGGTCAGTGGACCAACTCAGCAAGCCACTGGACAAACTGGTAACTGTGAAAACCGACCATATGGAGGTAAGTGGTCAGTTGCTAGCGCAAAAAAGAACAGCGTCATACCCCCCTGTAGCGTTTATTTTAAAGAGGAAGTGCAGCTATACACACTTCTGGCTACATAGTTCACGATCTCCAGAAATGTATTTAGGAATGAGCCTATTTTGGATACTACGGTCATGAAAGTGCATGCCTCCCCATTTAATCATTATTTTATTATCAGGACATTTTTATGTACTCTTAAGGTGTATTTCTTAAGTACACCACAAGTATACATTCATATATTCACAAAGGTACAAAAAGAAGAGACTCTCCAACATAAACATGCAAGCTTTGCCAAGCATCCGCACGCATACAAACACACAATCGGAACATTCCAGAAAGGGACAGCTTTCTTCTCTGAAATACACAGTATTGTAAATGCCTCAATAGAAGTCAACGGACACCAAAACAATTTACGTTACCAAAATATCTCCTTTTGTTCTCTTCAGAACAAAGAAATGCAAGCCGGTTTGGAACGACATACTGTAGTGAACGGTGTTCATTTTTGGACAAAACTCAATGGCTCAATTTCCTACGTTCCTGGTATACTTTTGGGGTTGCACATTGCTCCTTTGGCTTGAAAACTCTTATCAGTAGCAGGCAGGTCGAGCTGCCCCGCTGACAGAACACCCTATTAGGGCCCTAAAACATTGAGGAAGGAGACTACCATCACCTTGCTTCCCTAGGGGCTGTAAACACTAGTGGAGCAGAGAGAAAGAGAGAGAGAGACAGCGCTGTCATTCAATCCTAATACTGGCACCTTCCCTGTGTACCCTAATGTGATTCTAAACACATCTAAATGACATTTCCTCTCCCCGAGATAGTGTCGATGGCTCTATTAGAAGTTGATAATGGCAGATATAAGTGCTGCAGGAGAGGATATGGAAGATCCGTATCTTAAGTGGCTCTCTTTCTTTCATGTCTCACTCCATCACTGTAAGGCTCGCTATAACCCACTGCCAATGCGCCCGAGGTGATACTCGTCCAAAACAACCACATGTGTGCATTAACACACACAATTAGGAGAGTGGACGTGTCTGACATGCCAAAGCAATCACTCAGTGGAAGATGGACGTACAATATCATGACTTAGAAGTGGTCAATCTGTATCGGAAAGAGAAGATATTCAGTTTTGGGATTATTACGGTTATGCTCGCTAACATGCTTTATAAATGGAGTTATCAGGAGTTACTTTCTCAATAATACAGCGCTTAGCCTCCGAACTCCAGAACTCCTGCATAATATTACTTTTTGGCCTCGAAATATTGGAAGACAGGCGGTAATAATGGTGTCTAAACAGCAGAGATGTTTTACCTCTTAATAGGACTTTCCATTTAGAAGCGTCTTTTATTTATTTATTTGCGCTGTGTGACACTGACATGGAATTCTGGTTTAGAGCGTTTCATTTTTTTCAGAATAAGTCACCGTCGCTTTTTAAACAGAACCATTCAATTATTTGCTGTAATAAATAGGCCTGGCAGTTTTGCTCAGCATAACAATATTTTGCCGGCATGGGAATTTGCATGCTTCTGTGCTAAAGTTAACAATATGGAAATGTCTTTGAGCTTACCTGCCAGACTTCTCAGGAACACATTACCTGCAAATTGATAGCAGTGCTGAGAACAGCTGATTAGAAACAGGTAGACGGCTGCTGGATCAAGCGCGATCCCCCTAAAGACATTAGTTGTGCTCAAAATAGCTGTATGGTGCATTTGCAGATGAATAACCTATGTATAAAACCTAAACACTCCCATATCAATGATCAGTCATTTATGACCTGAGCACTTTGCATGCTTGTTACTTCCAATTCTGAAAGAAGGTGGTCTTTATTAGATAGAAAACATCCTTTTTCATGTGCTTGGTGATTAATTCATGATCTATTTATACATATATTATGTGTTATCACAGAATGTGTTGTTATTATTAAGCCGTTATTGGGCAAAGAACCATATGTGGAAACTTAATTGATATTGATTACAATAAAATTATTATTAATTTACGTCATAAAAATCTTTTAATAAATTCTAGTAACACTCCAGGGAGTTGAGTTTGCATGTTCTCCCTGTGTTAGCGTGGGTTTCCTCCGAGTGCTCCGCTTTCCCCCACAGTCAAAAGACATGTGCTACACTGTAAAAAAAAACCCTAATTTTACAGAAAATATCTCTAAATTTTTTACAGTATTTTTTTGTCATTTCAAATTAAATTCAAAACTTAGTAAAACGACAAGCAATCTTTCTAAATTACCAGTTTGACTGTCATTTTAGGTACTTTATCATTAAAAACAAATTACTGACGTTTTTGTTTTTTATACAGGGAAATTACAGTATTATTTATACAGTATTTTTTCTGTTATTTTAAATTATATTCAAAAGTTCGTAAAAATTACAAACAATATCTGTAAATTAACAGCTTGACTGTTATTTTATGTACTATATAATTAATGACAAATTACAGCAATTTTCCTGTTTTATACAATACAATTGCCGTATTATTTACACAGTGATTTTTCCATTTTTTTTGAAGTACATTTAAAATTACGTAAAATTAAAGTAATAAATTGTAATTAATTGCTCTGTTAAAAAAAATTTAAAATCTTAAAAAAAGGGTCAAATGACTGGCAGCTATGGCTGCCAAACAAAAACCATAAAATTACGGTAAAATTTCTTTGTTGAAATAAAGTGCAAAAAATAATAAATCTACAGATATTTTCATTAAAATGTTTACAGAAAAACACTGTTATTTTACAGACTTTTCCTAGATTATTACGATCAAATCCGTTCAATAAATAAAATAGATAAATTCCGCTCACATGCACCTGTTCCGGATTCCGCTGATTGCACACACACAGTCGGAGGATCGTTATGAACTGATTACATGGACTTTAAAAGCAGCACAGACTAACGCACCAATTGCTAAGTCTTGTTATACTGTTACTGTGAATATTATGATGCGTTTCTTTCTTTTGCCGTGCTTTGTTTGTTAATTGTTTATGTGGTTTGCTGCTTGGACTGACCATTTGGCTGTTATTTGACCATGACTCTGGATTCCCTGCACACATCTGTTTGCCCCTGTGTTGACTGTTGCTTGCCTGACCATCTCTGTGTAATAAACCTGCATTTGGATCTGCACTCCTTTGTCAGCATCCCCTTCACATTAAAGTTCCATTTCATTTAAGATTTGTAACTGAATTATTCCATATAACTTAAACATCTAAATGTTTTACATAAAAACTATTCAATAAAATGCAACAACTGTAATCTTAAAGTTGTGAGAATTTTAATCAGTTGTATCTCGTTTGTTGTTTTTCCAGACGTTTTTGATCCAAAATAAAACTGTTATATTACGACCATGAGCATGTCTTGGCATTTTATTAAAGGTGTTTAATTGTAATGGTTGAGAGATAAAACTCTTTTAAATAACATTTTTTCTCTTGAAATTTTAGTGCAGTCACTTTATTGATGGTGTTCGATCATAAAAATCTAGGAAAAGTTTGTGAAATAACAGTGTTTCTCTGTAAAACTATTAGTTTGTAACTTTTTTGAACAGATTTGATCGTAATAATCTAGGAAAAGTCTGTAAAATAACAGTGTTTTTTTGTAAACATTTTAATGAAAATATCTGTAGATTTATTATTTTTTGCACTTTATTTCAATAAAGAAATTTTACCGTAATATTATGGTTTTTGTTTGGCAGCCGTAGCTGCCAGTCATTTGACCTTTTTTTTACGATATTTTTTTTTACAGTGTACAGGTGAATTGAATAAATTAAATTGGCCATAGTGTATGTGTGTGAATGTAAGAATGTAAGGGCATTTCTCATTCTCAAGTTCATTAGAATATTTATGTTGATAATTTTGGCATAATAATAATAATAATAATAATAATAATAATAATAATAATAATAATAATAATAATAATAATAATAGTGCTTAATCGCATACAAAATAAAAGTTTGTTTTGACATGTGTGTATTATATATATATTTATTTATTATGTATATCTAATACACACACATACATAGAAACTTCATTATAGAAGTCTATTTTGTTACGTTGATATTCAAATTATTGTATTTATAATTTGTATCATACACAT
The DNA here is from genome assembly GCF_903798145.1 of Danio aesculapii. Classification (NCBI taxonomy): domain Eukaryota; kingdom Metazoa; phylum Chordata; class Actinopteri; order Cypriniformes; family Danionidae; genus Danio; species Danio aesculapii. The sequence continues at coordinate 50,262,671 of NC_079450.1, read as the reverse complement.
ATACATTTTCTCAAATACAGTTGAAGTCAGAATTATTAGCCCCCCTTTGATTTTTGATTTTTTTTTTTTATATTTTCCAAATGAAGTTTAACAGAGCAAGAAAATTTTCACAGTATGTCTGATAATATTTTTTCTTCAGGAGAAAGTCTTGTTTTATTTCGGCTAGAATAAAAGCAGTTTTTAATTTTTTATAAACCATTTTAAGGTCAAAATTATTAGCCTCTTTACCTTTTTTTTTTTTCAACTGTCTACAGAAGATTTTTTTCAACACATTTCTAAACATAATAGTTATAGTCATTTCTAATAACTGATTTATTTTATCTTTGCCATGATGACAGTACATAATATTTTACTAGATATATTTCAAGACACTTTTATACAGCTTAAAGTGACATTTAAAGGTTTAACTAGGTTTATTAGGTTAACTTGGCAGGTTAGGGTAATTAGGCAAGTTATTGTATAACAATGGTTTGTTCTGTAGACTATTGAGCAAAAAAATTAGCCTAAAGGGGCTAATAATTTCGACCTTAAAATGGTTTAAAAAAAATTAAAACTGCCTTTATTCTTGCCGAAATAAAATAAATAAGACTTTCTCCAGAAGAAAAAATATTATCAGACATACTGTGAACATTTCCTTGGTCAGTTAAAGATCATTTGGGAAATATAAAAAAAAAAAAACTAAATTCAAAGGGGGGCTAATAATTCTGACTTCAGCTGTACCTGTGTTTCCCAACCCTGTTCCTGAAGCTACACCAACAGTACACATTTTCAATCTGTGCCAAATCAAACACACCTGAATCAACAAATAACACGAGACTCCAAAATCTGAAGTTAATGGGTTAGATAAGGCAGACATCCAAAATATGCATGTTGGTGTGCCACCAGCAACAGGGTCGGGACACACTACCTAAAATTATTATTTATTTATTTATTTATTATTATTATTATTATTATTTTTATTATTATTATTATTACTGCTGATAATAATAATAATAATAAACATTTTAAATTGTGAATGTATTCATATTTTTGTTAATGCTTTGAGAAGTATTAAGTGCAGTAGTTGTTCAAATTTCTGAAAGTTAATGGTTATTGGTTTTAGCAATACCAATAACAACAGCAACAACAATAATAATATGATGTAACTATCACTGTTGTTGTGATGCATTATTATTATTATTATAATTATTATTATTATTATTATTATTATTATTATTATTATTATTATTATTATTATGCAGTTTTTATAATTCCATGTAAAAATGTTTATGTGTTTATTAAAAAAGGTTTATTTTTTAAGGACTTTTAATATATAAGCTTCTCTGTGAGGACTCTTAACACATACAAAAAAAAACACTAAAGCTCCCCATTTGATTTTCAATTGTAAACACCATGGATTTAGCGAACAGTATATTATTAATAAAACAATAAATTGAATGTCATTTTTGTTTTTTTCTTTGCATCGTATTTAAACTGCTCTCCATCCTCGCTTGTATTCAGATGCAGAACTTGGCCACGTCTACAGGTCCCGCTTGATTATAAAAATCCACCACTAAGCTCTGTTCTACAAGAGTGGAAACATTTCTTTCACTCCGCTCTTAAGGGTGGGATTTGACTGAAACCGAAGCCTAATTAATGTGAACGACGGCAAACAAACTGGCATATACCCTGCATCCCAAGTGGCAGAAGAGAGGTAAACATATGAAATATTTCCAGATTTATTACATCTGCTGCCACCGATAATCGTAAACACTCGCAAGAACTGTATTTACACATCTACTCTCAATTTTGGTATTCAGGTAGCCAGTTCGGCTGAAGCTGCTGGAATTCCGGGGATGCAGCTCGGCTAGTTCGCATGCAGCCTGGGCTCCTCGTCCACACAGCGTATCGACTGAACCGACAGGAAAAGAGAGAAAGAGAGAGAAAGGGAGGGCGAAAGCTGCTGAAAAATTCATGCCTCTGCCAGCTCTGTCTATTCGCTGCTCAGCAGGGGCCCGCCTTTGATACTTCACACTTGCGGAAAAAAAAATGCAAATGATTTTTTCGCTGCATAACACGGAGCGAATGTATCCCCAGTAAGTTATAGGAATATCCTGCCAAAACATAATGAAATTTAGCCACCGCGCTCGCTCTCTATCTATCTACCGCTGAGTTTCGATGTCGGTGTGTGTGTGTGTGTGTGTGTGTGAATCTCGCCACTTTCCCAAATATCCCAGATTTTTTTTGTTTTCATTTTTTCTCAAATTCACCGATCAAACACACACACACACACACACACACACTACAACGCATACTTTCAGTCCAACCGAAATGTCCGACGATAAAATCCCAGCCTTTCGTGTTTTATAGTCAATCGAGTTTAACTTGACATCTCGTAAACATATTAAGTAGGTTTTCCGAGTTTTGTTGGCAGGAATGATGGGTAATATATGAAAGGAGGTAAATGCGGTCTTGTTGTGGGGAGCTGAAGGGGAAATATTGGCTTTGACAGGTAGCGCAGCAGGGGGCCCGGCGTACTAAGACTGGGATCTATTTTCTCACCCCGGCTCGGTTTCAGGAATGCTGATTAGATATGCTCTCTCTGTGTCAGAGAGTAATCCACCGACGCAACCACAGACCAGACCTGCTCCCCATCTCCCAAAGCCAACTCCGCCATTTTTACTCCTCGGCTTTGTTTTCGTAGCATTGTATTTGAGTTGATTACCGCTTTCTCGTGATGCTATTTGGCTTAAATAATTGCCCGTTTAATTTATCGTAGTGTAAGGAAGCTTGTTTGGGTTTGGATAGGGAAGATGTTGGATTTTGGGGTGGGGTGCAATGGCGTCTGGTGTGTGTATGTGTGTGTGTGTGTAATAATGTCTTCGCCTTTGTGGGTGCCCACATCAGCCAATTATGAGGCGACATCTGGTTTAGCTGACAAGTGACTGCGGAGGAGGGCGGAAAGTGTGTGTGTGTGTGTGTGTGTGTGTGTGTGTGTGTGTGTGTGTGTGTGTTGTTCTGGCAGCAGGGAGGCGTTTAGGAGAATAGATTTGAGCTCTGAATGCTCAACAGGGCAGGGGCCGGGCAGAGGGCGGTGGCAAGAAACATATACTGTATAGTATATGAATCTATAATTAATAGGTGCATTTGAAGACCGTATCAAGCCTTGAGAAATATTAAACAGCTGCACATTGTTTTAATAATGCTATGTGTGTGAATAACATACAGAGAAAGCTGTCAATCAGACCTTCTGTGTGTGGTTTCTTTTTTATTCTGGTATTTATTCCCATGCTCTGGTGCTGCAAATGACTCTATTGTTTGAATAAAATTATATTTATGAAGCATTTTACAAATAAAGACTGGATTTTTTTATTATCAGGACATTTTTATGTACTCTTAAGATTTAAAGTACACCTCAAGGATGCATTTACAATGGTAAAATCAAATGAGTGGAGGTTTATAATGTAGCTTTGGCGTAAAACATTGGCGTGTGTTTAAAAGTGTTGGTTTGGCCTGACACGTTGAGTGATTGTAACGTTGTGAGCAGGTCCCCAGTATCAGGCCAGTATAAATGAGGCAGCTGACATGGATTACCTGCGGCGATGTGGATCACACTGAGCTGAGTGAAATACATTAGCACTGTGAAACGGGCCCCAGCCGAGGGCCCTGACTTCTACACAGCCACATCACTGACGCTCAAATCAGAGGGATGCCCAGGAATGTTTTATTGGTACCATAAAAAAAGAAGAAGAAGAAGAAGAAGAAAAAACATGGATGAATTCTTGTATGCATCTATGTTTTATGATTTCTGAGAACTGCAGATATGTAGCTTTCTGTTAAATGTATGCACACTGAATTATAAAAAGTGTGTCAAAGCATGTTAGTTTAAAATCTTTTGTTTTAAGTGTGTCTTTTTATCTGCACCAAGCATCTATAACATTTTTATAAAGTGATAATACTAGTCACTGTGATTTAATATTTTATTAATATAATAAAGTATATGATAATCAGACACATATACACACACACATACAGATATTGATCTATTTATTTATCTATCTATCTATCTATCTATCTATCTATCTATCTATCTATCTATCTATCTATCTATCTATCTATCTATCTATCTATCTATCTATCTATCTATCTATCTATCTATCTATCTATCTATCTATCTATCGAAAGATAAATCTCTCTCTCTCTCTCTCTCTCTCTCTCTCTCTATAGATAGACAGATAGATAAACTTTATATATATATTATCTATATATACACATTTAAATCAATCATTTTCGAGTGGTTTCTTCATTTGATTAATATATAAATACATAGGTGCAGGGGAAAAACTAATGGATTTAGTAGTTATGTCCTTGAGTAAAATGTTACTATTTTATTATTTCCATGAAGTTCTAAACAAAATATTCATTATTTTAGTCATTAGAGCTTATATTATTATTGTTTTTTATTATAGTAAATAAATATTAGCTTCTTAACTTCCTTTTTTTTTTTAAATGGTTTCTAAAATAGTTTAAGAGCTGAAAGGTTGTTTTTGTGAAACTCAATAAGGTTCTTCTATGGCATCACTGTGAAAATTCCAAGAGATTTAACAAAACACATTAGAATAGTTTTGTTTATATGTGTGTGTAATATTTTTGAGTAAAATTTGCATTTATTCATGTTTTTGTGCTTTCTGAATAATATACAGTTGAATTCAGAATTATTATACCCCCTGAATTATTAGCCCCCCTGTTTATTTTTTCCCTAATTTTTGTTTAACGGAGAGAAGATTTTTTCAACACATTTCTAAACATAATAGTTGAACAGTCTAATAACTGATTTATTTTATCTTTGCCATGATGACAGTAAATAATATTTTACTAAATATTTTTCAAGACACTTCTATACAGCTTAATGTGACATTTAAAGGCTTAACTAGGTTAATTAGGTTAACTTAGCAAATTAGGATAATAAGGCAAGTCATTGTATAATGATAGTTTGTTCTGTAGACTATCGAAAAAATAAATAGCTTCAAGGAGTTAATAATTTTGACCTAGTTTTTAAAAAACTAAAATCTGGTTTTATTCTAGCCGAAATAAAACAAATAAGACTTTCTCAGAAGAAAAAATATTATCAGACATACTGTGAAAATTTCCTTTCTCTGTTAAACTTCATTTGGGAAATATTTAAATATTTAAACAAAGTATAAATATTTACACATTAACATTCATGGCCAAAAACAACTGCTAGGGTCATTTTTTAAACTTACATTTAAACCCAATTTTAACCCAGTGTTAGGCCAAAGGTTGATCACATTTTACTTAAATGTGATTTGAAACAATTCACCATTGTTGGTTTACAAAAAAAAACAAAAAAAAAAACAAAAAAAAAAAAAAACAAACATAATCCTGTTACGCTACTACACGTGATTTTGGTTTTATTGTTAAAAAAAACATGTTAAACGAGCATCTGAAATATTTTATGGCATACTTAAAAAAATAAAGATTCAGTATTCAGACATGTTTTTTTTATTATGTTTTTTTTTTATAAATTGGTCTTACACTTCATATTTTCAGATTTTTCATAGTGTATGTATTATTCTGGTACTTTTACCATAAACCGACATATCAGATGTTGATATTATAGAAATTATGTGATGTTAAGTAAAGCAATCGAATAGTTTTTTCTTGGTGATGCAGTTTAAGGGTTAAGAGTGTAATCATTTATAGCTACACAGTTTAGATGTTTATCCAACATACAAATCATGCTCATCATATTCTAATTCCATTCAAACTCATATTCTAAACTATATATATTTTATATTATATTTATTATATATATATATATATATATATATATATATATATATATATATATATATTTTTTTTTTTTTTTTTTTTTTTAACACATTTCTAAACATAATAGTTTTAATAACTCATTTCTATTAACTGATTTATTTTATTTTTGCCACGCTAACAGTAAATAATATTTGACTAGATTTTTTTCAAGACACTTTTATAGCGCTAATAAAAATTTGCTTAAAGGGGCAAATAATTTTGACCTTAAAATGGGTTTCAAAAAATTAAAAACTGCTTTTATTCTAGCAGAAATAAAACAAATAAGACTTTCTCCAGAAGAAAAACTATTATCAAACATACTGTGAAAATTTCCTTGCTCTGTTAAACATCATTTGGAAAATATTTAAAAAAGGAAAAAATGTTCAAAGGGGGGCAAATAACTGCCTTCAACTGTATATTTGTTATATTCTTAACTGTAAAACACATTCAATAAGTCATGGTAATACATATTTCTGTTAGTATAACTTAACATAAGTTTATCTACGCAGGTTATATGTAAGTTATCAATGTTGGATTGATGCGGAATGATTTTGGCAGTATTGTAACTAAAAACTTAATATAGGAAATAAAAAAATAATACCTTTTTAACTTTTATTTAATGTTTACAATGCAAATTTAATTAAACCCACTTACATGGTAAAGAAAGCAAGTTGCTCATATAATATATCCACTAACAGACGGAAAATATTACTTTACAAACTGTATTTTAAATCAATCAAATGAGCATTTTCCTATTAGTCACTAATATTACTAAAATGTATTTAAAAATCTGAATAAATATAAATGTACACATTTGCAGAAGTAAATAAATAGAGTCAATGATGGGCTAAATTTCTGAGTGTGCAGATTCAATGTGGGCCTAGTCATATACCATTTAACTTGAAGTATTCCTTGTAAGATTATTTTGATTCAACCTAATTTTAGACCGCAATTACACTGTATTTACATATATCTAAATGATATTGCATATTTATAACAGTCCTGCAACTGTGACGTCAAGCTAAGAAGAAACATCTCTGCAAACATCTGTGACCAGGAGTCGTGTTTGCTCAAATAGGTCATATTGAACCAGGTTTCAGATCATCCGTCTGCGTGATAGGTTTGTGTTCAGAATGGATTTCTTTCCTTTTTTTCATTGCTGCTCAACCGGAAGCATTGATTATATCCGGCAGCTCCAAAGCTGACCATGGGCATATCGCAGTGTCCTTTCCCATGGTCCTGTTTGGACGCGGATTGAAATGTTTGTATTTATGTTGTTCTTACACAGAGGTGAGGGGATTTGCGTGTGTCTCTGAGTGGTTCGGTAAATCCGGCCCGGTCCTAGACACCGAAATAATTAATCCCTTCGGTGTTGGCTCCTCGTTCACCCTTTCAATGATTCTACGAGCGGCTTACCAGTGCGGGTGAAGAGGAAAGGAAATAAAAGGCGGCTGGGAGAATCATCAGGGATGAGAATGTCTTAATGCAGACCCACCATCCCCCTTCTTCCTTCAAACACGCTCCCTTTCTTGCTCCAGAGACCATGAAAGACCCTTCATTCATGATTCAAAAAGAAGATAATTCAGCCGGTTTAATTTCCTTTTTCAATTTCGCTTCAAGGATTTTACAGTGGTGCGATAACCATTTTCATGGCTGAAAAGTGCAAAAGGAGAGCTGCGATTTTCATCTACCTCTAGGACTCCATCTTGAATGTGACCGTCCTCAGGAGTCATCATTAGGTTTGAGGTAACGGAGAGACTGAGCGTTAAAGGACACACGATTGCTTTTACCCTATCAATTCTTGATGAAAGACTTTCTCTTCCTGAGATTTTTTTGGGGAAAAAGTTAACCTACTTAAAACTGTTTTAGAAACATATCTGCTAGTGATGCAACTGTTGTCTAAAGTTTTAGCAGAGATGCACATTCTCGTCTTCGACAACCATCACGACCTCCTTTTAACCTCTGACCCCTCCTGACCTCGACTCAATGGCCACAGCACAGCCCTTTGACTTGGAATTAAGGGATAAAGCTCAAAGCGAATGGACGCTGGAGCGGACTTTGTAGTGAACTCCCGTGACACAACACCATCACACAGAATATCTGATTGTTTTTGAGTTGGTTTGGATGCCAGTCTGGTGTGTCATCATATTCGATACTAGAGCTTATTCATTTATTTATACACCTATTTTAGAGATGATTCTGTTCATCTCATGGAAAAATATAGTATATAAACTACAGGATGAAAGAGTAAGAGTAATAATAAAAGTAGAAAGAAGGAATCTCTTTGTCGAAATTGACATAGAAATTATTTCTACACTGTAAAACCCAAAAAGTTAAGATAGCTCAAACTGTTTAAGGAAACCGATTGCAACAAACCATTCAGGTTCAAAAACGTATCCTAAGGAGTACTGTGAACTTAATCCATTTGAGTTAACGAAACCATTTGAGCACAGTAAAACCCAATAAAAAACCAACTGAGTACTGTAAAACTCAATAAGTTAAGGCAACTCAAACTGTTTGAGGAAACCGATTGCTACAAACCATTTGAGTTAAAAACTAATCTATATGAGTACTGTGAACTTACTCCATTTAAGTTGAAGTAATGAGGTATATAATTAACCAATTACCTTCAACATTGAGTTCAAAACTCTTTTCAAATGAGTAGAATTAACTTTCAGTAAATTTGAGTTACCTACACTCATATCATTTGATAAAGTTTACTGTTGGGTTTTACAGTGCATCACACTCAAGGGTGTAGATTCACTCTTGACACTGGCGGGGACATACATCCCTAGAGTGCATGCAGTTCGCAAATCGTTTTTGCGCTTTTAAAAACAAGAATAAAGTATTTAATAATATTAAAATAAACACTTACATGTAATAATACAAATAACAATTAATGAATTCCGTCCCATGCTGCAAAAGTCAATTTACATGATTGTACTGCAATCTGGCTTTGAGAAGGTATGAATGTAGAGAAATTCAGAGAGGCGTGTGACGCAATTTATCCTGATTATTATTTTTCATAATCATGAATCCCAAAATCAAAACTGAATTTCGATTAATTGCTTTGGTTAATAGTATTATAGTGAACTCATAGCGAACTTGACTTTAACCATTTGTGCATGTGTAGGTTACTAAGGTTACTAAGGCATTATTTTATTTTGAAGTCGCTTAAATTATTGGTTGGGACATTTAGTAATTGGTGGATATTGGTGGGAACACATCCCCTCCATCCATGTCAATTCTACGCCCTTGATCACACTGATGTAATAGAAGTTGAGCAGAATGTGAGATTTTACATAACATATGTGATCCTGGACCACAAAATCAGTCTCGTTGCACTGGTATAATTTTGGCAATAATCAAAAACACATGCAGTGTACACTCAAAAAAATTATTTTTGCTACTTGTTCAAGTACCTATGTATTTAAAATAAGTTTCATTTATTTTAATAAAACTTGTTTAAACTAAGTTTTTTGGGGCAAATTAATTATTTTATTTTTAATTCACTTTATTTTGTAAAAACAATTAAGTTAACAATTGATTTGTGTTGGGACAACATGAAGAACTTGGGTGGAATCCAGAATTTTTTACAGTGTATGAGTTAAAATTATCGATTTTTCATTTAGTCCAACAATGATTGGAATATTCAGTAAAGATCATGTTCATGATCTATAAACGTCCTACTGTAAATATATCAAAGCTCAATTTTTAATGATTAATTATTGAGAAGCACTTTATTTAGACAGCTTTAAATGCAATTTTCTGAGTATTTATATTTTTCAGCACGATCTCATGAAGAAATCTAACCATTTTATGCATTGTCCGAAAAGTGGCTGATTCATATACGAATTCATATGATCTAATTAATACAAAATAGCACAACTTTTAATGGGAGGCATGTCCCCAAACCCTCATTGGAAGATGAGCAAATTGTGCTAAAAATTTATGTACGAAACTGTACAAACTAATACGAACTACACTAACACAAATGGCTCATTGCAAATTGTTGCAAACTATTTCTATAAGCTGAATTTAAACAAACAAATTAAGTTGAACATTACAAAATTTGATTTGTTTGTTTAAATTCAGCCCATATAAATTGTTTACAGCTACTTACCTTAAAATCTTTTAGTGAGATTTGATTTTATTGAACCCTCAGATTCCGGTTTCTTCAAATTTCCCTTTGGCCTACACTCAAAAAATTATTTTTGCTGCTTGTTCAAACACTGTAAAACCCGTTAACTCAAACTGTTTTAGGAAACCGATTGCAGCAAACCATTTATGTTTTGAAACAAAATGGTTTGAGTACTGTAAACTTATATATATATACAGTTGAAGTCAGAATCATTAGCCCCCTGTTTATTTTTTTCCTCAATTTCTGCTCAACGGAGAGATTTTTTCAACACATTTATAAATATAATATTTTTAATTACTCATTTCTAATAACTGATTTATTCTATCTTTGCCATGATGACAGTAAATAATATTTTACATAATTTCCAAGACACTTCTATACAGCTTAAAGTGACATTTTAAGGCTTAACTAGGTTAATTGGGTTAACTAGACAAGTTAGGGTAATTAGGCAGGTTTTTCTGTAAGGATGGTTTGTTCTGTAGACTATAGAAAAAAATAATAATAATTTTGACCTTAAAATGTTTTTTTTTTTATTATTAAAACTGCTTTTATTCTAGCCAAAATAAAACAAGTAAGACTTTTTCCAGAAGAAAAATTATTATCAGACATACTGTGAAAAATTCCTTGCTCTGTACACACATATATTATTTGTGTTAATATCATCAAACTTTAGTAACTAAAATACTTTAAGTTCAGTCATCAAATCACTGTGAGTTAATTTAACTTAAATGAATTAAGTCCCAATTCAGCTACTCAAATGGTTTGGTATTGCTTATAGTATCAGAGTTAAGACAAAAGATTTAATTAATTAATTCATAACTCATTTGATTTGAGTTCTGCTTAATATAATCAGTTTATGAGTTACCATAACGATTTTTAATTGAGTCAAAGTAACTTTTTAAAACATTATAAGTTAAACTAACTTATTTCTTTTAATGATTTTCACTGTTAGGTTTAACAGTGAAATACTTACTTAAAATGAGCTGAAACAACTCAATTCTTGAGATTTTTTGGGACCATTTGATTGTTTTATGTTTAATCCACTTAAATTTAAGTTAATTTAATCGATTTGTGTTGGGACATTCCAATATTACAAAAAGTCATGATAACAAATGTTTTTATTTTAGCAAGTTAATCAGGTTTCAACTAAATTTTCAGAGTTATGCAAAGCTTAGCTTAATATTTTTAGTCAGTTTGATTGATACAAGTTGAGCTAAATACAATTTAAAATTAAGGCAGCACACTGTAAAACCCAACAGTCAACTTTATCAAATGAAATGAGTGTAGTTAACTCAAAATTGACTGAAAGTTTAATTATACTCAATTGAAATGAGTTTTGAACTCAGGTAATGAGTTAATTAAATACCTCATTACTTACATAAAACTTAAATTGAGTAAGTTCACAGTACTCATATAGATTAGTTTTTAACTCAAATGGTTTGTAGCAATCAGTTTCCTCAAACGGTTTGAGTTGCCTTAACTTATTGGGTTTTACAGTACTCAATTGGTTTGAGTTCTCTTCATTTATTGGGTTTTACTGTGCTCAAATTGCTTCGTTAACTCAAATGGATTAAGTTCACAGTACTCATTAGGATTAGTTTTTGAACCTAAATGGTTTGTTGCAATCGGTTTCTTCAAATTAATTAAGTTACCTTAAATGATTGAGTTTAACAGTGCAATATATATATATATATATATATATATATATATATATATATATATATATATATATATATATATATATATATATATATATATATATATATATATATATATATTATTTTTTTTTTTTTTTTTTTTTTTTAAGTGTATAAATCAATGTAAAGATTATTTAGAACATTTGAGGTTATGTATAAATCTCCATTTCCAAAAACACATATGACTGCTTTTGCAAGGCCTATGGTCACATATAGATAAACCCAATCTTATTGTGTTTGATTGTAGATGAGATTACCCATCTCTCTCTCTCTCTGATGTGCATTTATACTGAGAAACTCCCTGCACATACTCGTCTTTTTAAAGGCTTAGGAGATCATAATCTGATCTTTTTAATACCGTGAAGCTCCACAGATCTGGTAATTAGAAGGTGATGCATGGATTTAGCATCAGGCTTTAGTATTGACTACTGTACTTCTGTAATATGAACAAATCCCACAGGTTAAGGCAGTTCTGTTGATTTAAAGACTCGTAACAGCCATATTGACTGTCTTTGCTATTATCTCAGCAGCAATCCCACCATTATGAGGGTTATTTATCAGTATAGTGTCCCCTGAGCGTGAAGTATTCATAGACAAAGCAGAAGACTTTCTTCTTTAAAATACGAGCTTTGAGCCTCCGAGTCTCCAACTACCGATAGTGTAATCACTCTGAAGACTTTATTTTTGCATTTTGTTTTGATGATGTTATCAACATTCTTATCTCCGCTGAATATTAACTTTGAACAAGCACAAATACGGAAAAATATTTGTAAATGTAAATACAAATATGGCATGTAAATTAGTCTACATTTTTTAATTAAATGTGCATTGCTAAGCACTTCATTTAGACAACTTTAAAGGTATTTTGTCATTATTTTAAACTACACTGAACTGAGCTAAACTGAACTGAACTTAAACACTGAACACTGATATGACACTGTTTCAATTTACTATGATCGTCTATGTGAAGCTGCTTTGACACATTCTACATTGTAAAAGCGCTTTACAAATAAATGTGAGTTGAATTTAATTGATATTTGGAAGAAATGTGACAATATTATGACATATTTGGAAGAAATGTGACAATATTATGTCATATTTGGAAGAAATGTGCCAAAATTATGTCATATTTGGAAAAAATGTGACAATATAATGTCATATTTGAAGGAAATGTGACAAAATTATGTCATATTTGGAGAAAATGTGACAATATTATGTCATATTTGAAGGAAATGTGACAATATTATGTCATATTTGAAGGAAATGTGACAATATTATGTCATATTTGAAGGAAATGTGACAATATTATGTCATATTTGGAGAAAATGTGACAATATTATGTCATATTTGAAGGAAATGTTACAATATTGTCATATTTGGAAGAAATGTGACAAAATTGTCATATTTGGAAAAAATGTGACAATATATTGTCATATTTGAAAGAAATGTGTCAATATTATGTCATATTTAAAAAACAAATTGACAATATTGTCATGTTTGGAAGAAAAGTGACAGTATTATGATATATTTGGAAGTAATGTGGCAATATTATTTCATAATAGGAGGAAAGTGATGATTTTATGTCATATTTAGAAGAAATGTGACAATATTATGTCATTTTTGGGACAAAATGTGCCAATATTGTGTCATATTTGAAAGAAATGTGACAATATTATGTGATTTTTGATTGAAATATTACAATATTATGTCATATTTGGACAAAATGTGCCAATATTATGTCATAATTTGACAAAATGTGCCAATATTATGTCATATTTGGACAAATTGTGCCAATATTATGTAATATTTGGACAAAATGTGACAATATTGTCATATTTGGACAAAATGTGCCAATAATATGTTATATTTCAAAGAAATGTGCCAATATTATCTCATATTTCAAAGAAATGTGCCAATATTATCTCATATTTCGAAGAAATGTGACAATATTATGTCATATTTCGAAGAAATGTGATAAAACTGTGTCATATTAGGAAGAAATGTTATCAGACCTTTACAGAATAAAGCTAATTGTAACATTATACTCAAATGCATAACTAATAAACTCAGAGAATTATCAAGTCTGGTTCTTTCTCCTTGATTTCATCCTATTTTTTAAACTAATATTCAATTTGAGGAGAAAATATTTTATATATTGTGATAAAGATAAGCTGAATAACATTAGGATGATCAATTAATGATCTTTACAGCGCTGCTAAAGCACATTCTGACTTTGCCATTAGCTACAATTAAAGTACAAAGCGCAAGGAAGTGACATTGAACTTTTGACCTTGCTACACCCATGAAGTCTGTTCCAGAATACAGAGAACATGAGAAAAACACAAACTAATCCTCTCAAATTAAGACTTCAATGTTTTAACCATTAATTAATAATTGTTTGGGAAATATAATACTATAAAAAAAACGAAATAAGTTATGTAATGTAGTAGGTAATGTTTACCTATTACAGATTTACATTTCTATTAAACTATAGTGTAAATGGATGCGTCTTAAACATGGCTGCCTCTGAAGCATTATCCCTGCCTGAGTCTCACAGCACGTCTCCTCCTAAGATGACTTAATTAAATGCTGGAACTGTGCATTTATCGAAAGCATAACCTTTACGACTGACTACATGGCAACCGCTGTGAACAACAATTAATAAACAGGGGTTGCTGAGAAGAACAGGCCACATGCAGGGCACTGAGCAGTGGACATCTTTTTTTTGGCATGATTGCCAACAGGGAATCATTATTTTTATCTATATTTTGAAGTATTATATATGATAAACAATATTAGATGGAATGTCTACTGATATACAAAGAAATCTTAAGTATTAACTAAAGAAGTTTAAGCTTTTTTTCTTTGTATTTAATTTTTCCACTACAATAATCATTCCTATTTTTTTTATTTGTTGTTCTGATTCTCATTTTCCTTTCCATGATTGTAATATGTGATATTTGAAAATTTGAATGGTGTATTAACAATGGATGTATAAATAAATCTTAATATTCTATACAGTAAGATTTAAGATATAATAAATGTGACAATTATGTCATATTTGGAAGAAATTTGACGATATTATGTCATATTTGGAAGAAATGTGACAATATTATGCCATATATGGAAGAAATGTGACAATTTTTTGTCATATGTGAAAGAAATGTAACAATATTATGTCATATTTGGAGGAAATGTGACAATATTATGTCATATTTGGAGGAAATGTGACAATATTATGTCATATTTGGAGGAAATGTAACAATATTGTGTCATATTTGGAGGAAATGTAACAATATTGTGTCATATTTGGAGGAAATGTAACAATATTATGTCATATTAGGAGAAAATGTAAATTAATTTTGTCATATTTGGAGGAAATGTGACAATATTATGTCCAATTTGGAAGAAATGTGACATTATTATGTCATATTTGGAAGAAATGTGACAATATTATGTCATATTTGGAGGAAATGTGACAATTTTATGTCATATTTGAAAGAAATGTAACAATATTATGTCATATTTGAAAGAAATGTAAATATATTGTCATATTTGGAAGAAATGTGACATTATTATGTCATATTTGGAGGAAATGGGACATTATTATGTCATATTTGGAGGAAATGGGACAATATTATGTCATATTTGGAGGAAATGGGACAATATTATGTCATATTTGGAAGAAATGTGACAATTTTACGTCATTTGTGAAAGAAATGTGACAATATAATGTCCAATTTGGAAGAAATGTGACAATTTATGCCATATTTGGAAGAAATGTAAAAATATTATGCAATATTTGGAAGAAATGTAAAAATATGTAATTTTTGGTGGAAATGTGACAATATTATGTCATATTTGAAATAAAAAAAATATATGTCATATTTGGAAGAAATTTGACAATTTATGTCATATTTGAAAGAAATGTAAATATATGTCATATTTGGAGGAAATGTCACAATTGTATGTCATATGTGAAAGAAATGTAAAAATATTATGCCATATTTGAAAGAAATGTAAAAATAATATGTCATTTTTGGTGGAAATGTGACAATTTATGTCATATGTGAAAGAAATGTAAAAATATTATGTCATATTTGGAAGAAATGTGACAATGACATGTTAAGAGGAAATATGACAATAACATGTTATATTTGGAAGGGTTGTGACAATATTAAATATTAAATCTGAATGGTGTATTAACAATGAACATATAAATAAATCTTAAATGATTTTAATTCAGAAGCTAGAGCCTTATTCGCTGATATTGCCTGTCACACAGGCTGTATTAAGTCGGGTACAGCAACACAGCTGGCCAAGATGCTTTTATGGCATTTTCAGGTTTGTTTAGTCATAAATAAAAAATCAGATCAACAAAGTGAAAGCAAACCTTTGATGTAGAGAGCTGGCAGAAAGCATGGGGTCTACCAGCCATCAAATAATAGCTTTACGGTGACGATGTTATATACATTATAACAGAAAAGTGCATTTAGGAGGTTATATCCATCGTGAATGTTAATGTATATACCACAGCGATGCCAGTGAGTTATGTAAAGACTGTCAGACTGCTGCTCTATTTAAACATTTCAGTAATCCAAAAGTGAGACGACACAGTGTGTGAAAATGAGATATTGCAAATAAAAGAAGAAATCGTGCTGTGACATTTTAGTATTCATTTTAGTTATATTTTCTGGGAAATGCTGGGCTTAGAGAGTCTATTTCAGCTAATTCAGTTACAGAGCTTTCAGTACTGTGGATCTGCTGCCCTCTTGTGGCATTCTAGAATTATTAGGGAAACGCACATGTCATTATTAATGTTGGTTTTGCTGATAATGAAAAAAAAACACTCTTTTGTCTTAAATGGTTTAGATAAAAGCTATAATACGTGCACAAAAAGACTATAAGACGATCGTGATGCAGGTAATGCATGCTACTTGATCTAGTCATGAAGCATTGGGTTCACTTACATCAAGCAAAAACATGACAAAATAATAACTAATACGACTACCGTTGACAAACGACTGGTTGAATAGTATGATTTTTCTCAGAGATAACTTCGGATAAATTTTTAATAAATGTAATAATAACTCACTTATTTTACCTCATGATGCCTAATTAGCCTTAGCGGTAAGCTACATGCCCTACAACAATATTTAACGTTATGAGTCTTTATTTCCGCTTTTGTAATTAAGCATGTGTATATAATGATAAATTTCATTAGCTCAGTAAAATATATAAATTCAATTAAGTGGCTATATTTGATTTAAATCATTCACTAAACTTAATTTCTCAAACTAGCAAGCAACATTGCTGGAAACACTGTTGTATGCAATTAATAGCATTAGCCTGTACACAAACAAATCTGATATGGCAATCGCCTACATGCAAATCTACACAATAAATGCATGTTTGCATTTGCCATTTATAAAACATATATTTCCAAATAATTTACACACATTTCAGCCTTTAGAGAATCACAAATAAACATGTTCAAATATGCTTAGCCTAGACAAAATATAGGTTTATAATATTTACATTTTAATGTTTAAAAACAGTATTGATCTGCAAAATTTCATCGATTTTATTTAGAAAAATTGTACACAAATTGTATATATTTGAATTTATTGCTTGAACTGACATTAGGCTGAACATCAGCACAAAATCCAAGCGATCACAAACAGATCTTAAAAAGGTCAATAATCTACACAGCCATAAGAAAAACTATAATCAGGCATAGGCTATAAATAACATATCATTATTCAAAAACGGGGGAAAAATGATAGTATTACAAATTTGCGACCATCAGCTGACCTCATTCACTCATTTTCTTTTCGACTTGGTCCCTTAATTATTCTGGGGTCGCCACAGCGGAATGAACCGCCTCAGCTGAGCTCAGAATACACAAATACATGATCGCTCTGACCAATCAGGAAAGAGCAGTGTCGTCATCAGACGGAGCTCCTGCACTCTGATGGAGGCTGTCTGACAGACTGACTGAGGATCATCCTGCACACGTCTACAACCCTAAACATTCATTTATGAATAAATTCATGTTGTTGTTTTTTTGTTTTTTTACATTTTGATGTTTGATGATTTTTTTAGAGAAAACAAATAACAGTGACGGAGCTAAACGGATAAATCAAAACTGCGGCATCAATAAAAACATCTTTAATTTACTAAACTAATAATAATAATAATAATAATAATAATAATAATAATAATAATAATAATAATAAAAATGAAGGCATCTTTTTTGAAAACTCGTAAAATTTATCTTCTTTATTCGCATCAGCCCTGCAAAAAGGTTCTTATTAAAATCGTGTTATTTTAATAATCGCTTACAGGATAAGGATCTCAAAAATGTAGGCATCACTGTGAAAACCCAGTTTGGAGCTTTTAATATCAACACTAGGCCTATTTTAAGTCTTTTCGTTCTTTGATAGTTTTCGAGTCTTAACACGAGACAAATTTCCATACTGTGACAGACAATGAAGCTTTTTAACAACAACAACTCGCAACTTGTGAATGACTCGGACTGGCAACTTCGTCTGTTTTCGGTTCATTTAACACATTTCGTCTTTTTTATACAACTGTTATTCAATTAGTGATTGCGAGGCGATGCGTTGTTACGTGAATCACTCGACTCGGTGAGCTTCTTTCAGATAAACCAACTGAAAACAATGAGATAAACATAATTCAGATTGCTATTTGAATCTGTTTAACCGACTCTTTGAAAAGATCCGACTCAAAAGAACAATTCTTTCACGAATCGGACATCCCGTATATACACTAAGCTTTCACCACAGTAGTTTTCCTTTCATTTTTGAACAGGCATCACTTCTTGGCTTATTTGGACTGGGTGTTTTTTAATTCCGTTAGAATGGAGGTCGACTCCGAATCCCGCATCGACAGCAGCAGCAGCAGCGCTGACAGAACCAGCAGAAGCTCCAATCTGGAGAGTTTAGGCTTGTCACACTCCAAACTAGCGTATGATGGGAACTTCATTCGCTCTGCTTCTGGTGTGTTGATGGTCGGAGAAATCGTAAGTAAACTACTATACGCTACCTATAAATAATTATTGATGTGGTTCTATTTAAATGACATGATGTACATTTGATCAGTGTTTGTTAAAAAATATAAATATTACAATCTTAAATCTAGCTTTATCTTTAAAAAAAAACAAAACTAAACTATCAAAATATCATGATATAATCAAAAAATAAAGAATAAAATATCATAACACACTTTCACATTCACATTAATGATATTTTAAAAAGTTTTTTAAAGATTAAGAGAGGTTTAGATTGTAATATGACTGAAAAAAGACACACTATTAATTTTCTAAAGAACAACACAATGCAGCATCTCTTAACATGAGTAAAAGTGAAAGTTATTAGAATTTTTCAAACTTCTTATTTAGGTTAAAAAAACTAGATTATTGCGATTGTAATAGTGAATAGAAAAAAACACAACGTTGCGTTTGAACTTTTTGACTTTGTGTTGTTCGTGAAGATATTGCTCACAAAGGAAACAGAGGAAGAGGACCAACCAAAACAGCTGGGAAACAAACTCTTCCTTTCAGCTCGTATTGTTCTTCTTCCTTCCACCACATGCTCTGAGTCAAATCCGAGTGTTCCTTTCCCCGGCATAATCTACAGCCAGCTCAGTCTTCCAGACCCAGAATCATTTTTCCTGTCATATCAAACACACTGCAAGAAATTCTTTGCTGCATATAACAGGAAAGGGAGGGCGGGAAGTCTCCGGAGAATAATATGGTGTTAAAAAGGAGTGGTGAATAGGCCCTGGTTCTGCTACTTATCACACATGACTGCCATTGTTTTTGTTTTATTTGCTAAAATGTGTTTTTTACAGCTCCTAAAATATTAGTTGATGATTATGTGTTTGCTTTTATGCACTTGATGCATATTTATGCCTTTTTGCATTCATAAGTGACTGAATGGAGGTAATCAGACATCCCCTACGTGGACTTTAAGCTTTCACCATAGTAGGTTTCCTTTTACTTCGGAACAATCTGACCCATGAATGGAGCTAAGAGTGGATATGGTAATAAGTGCCAAAAGAGAAGTCAACATTCCCTCCACTCCCTCTCCTGTTGTCTCAGGACAAGCAATTAGCAGTTACCACCTTTAAAGGGTCACGATGCACAACACATTTTGAGAGACGTTGACAGTTATATACATGTCCTACGCTGCTAAAAACACTATTAGGACACATATATTTCACAAAAAAGTAAAAATTGGTTGTTTTTGCGTTGTTTTGAGCAATTTTTTCTTCTAGTTTGAAAAGAAATTTTGAAGCTACGTCACGGCGATGCGATCATTGTGTAAAATCCAGCGTAGAGATTGGCTGTCGGTACCGGCCGATACAAAATGATGTCATTGACCTTTCAGCATTAATTAATGGGACAGACTTGGTTCAAACCAATCTGCGCGCTCTATTGTGAATAAGATGCAACTTCTTTAATATGCATGATTCAGCTTCAAAGACAGTTTTTACCTGTTACCAGGGGCGTCGCTAGACCCAATCGCCAGTGCCCAGTAAATGCTTCGAGAGACGATTTACTTTATATGTAAGTGTATTTATTAAGAGTGGTAATCCCAGAATAAAGACGTTTTTCTCTATGTGCACCTGAACCAACACTGGTGAAAGCAATGTGGTTTAGTCAAAAAGCAAATTGAACATGTGTGCAGAAAAAACCAAACCCGAATGCCTGAACTGCTGCTGCTGCTTTCGGTGTAAGTCCTGGTTGTGAACATGCACGCCGAAAAAATAACCACGCTGCTCACGCGCCGCTCATGCGTTGTGAAACCGTATTTTATGGTTCCGTATTATTAACAGTATTTTATGCGGATGTGTCAGCACGCAGTGAGTTTTGCAAGTAGACAAAACAAAGTTTAAATAATATAATGATGATCTTATTTAGACTAAGGATGCCTCCTGAAATTATGAAGCAAAAAAAGGGATAATGAGTCAGGGAGGTAAGACTAAAACCTAATTCTCAGCCATGAGCCAGGTCTAAGACAACACACAACAGATAATTCCATAAAACATCTTTTGTGTATTCTATATAATTGTCAATAGAATTTTATTCTATTGAAATGCAAAAGATTTCTTAAATTAGAAAAATGGCGGTTTTCGGGCGTGTCTTATATATATATATATATATATATATATATATATATATATATATATATATATATATATATATATATATATATATATATATATCACTAAAACACGCCCGAAAACCGCCACAAACCAATCATGGCTTAGCAACTGTAGCTACGCGCAGAAGGTCTGTCAAGCTTTTGATTGAGGAAAACAACCCAAAGCATTGTGCATATGGATTGTGCAAAACTGATACCTGGTATCCTACAGTTTAGACAGGGTGGTGGAATATTTTCCTTTCCAAAACCTAAAACCCAAGGGGAGAAATGCCAGCGTGGATCAAGCTGTGTGAGGGGCTGTAAAAGCAGCACAATCCAGTCATATTTCCATCTGTTTCAAGCTACGAATATTTGGATTACATATCAACAGAACAAAACAGAGATATGATCACAAACTGAGCACATGCGATCAATTACTATACTTCACCCGCAGCTGTTTTTTCAGTAATTTATTACCCTCATGTCCATGTCAGAGATACAATTCACTGATGGTTTTGTTGGTCTTTTGGAGATTTAGTCATTGGTGACGACGTTATAGCGAGTTAGTGTCTGCTTTTATATTTGGTGTCAGATTAATACTTGCTGGTAGGGAAAATCTATTTCTTCACTTCTGCTATAACAATTAGTCTATTAGGTGTTTTGGCAAAAAAAAAAAAGTGAAATCGTTGTTTAGATTGTTATAATTACATTTTAAAATTTCATCTATCCTGCTGTGCATGAACTAAGCTGTTGAATGGTCAGTGTATAAAGTGGCTAGGCTAACCTAGCTTCAATTTTGATTAAATTATTTTCTAATTGGTTGCCTATTAAGTCGTGAATATACCCCTGTAATGAATATACCCCTTTTTTGTCTGGCTTTCTCGGATATCTCACCTGTTCACCAAAAATGACTAATTATATCCCTGGCAATGTCTGACACCGGCGCATACATATTGTAATAGACATGCCAGGCTCGAAAGCTTGACAGGCTAAACAACAGTAACTAAGGAGGGCGGGCTTTGCGAAGGGTCAATTCAGCATCTTTGCTGAAGAAATGATGTGGAATAAAATCTCAGTCCTTAAGAACAGGATGCAGAGCCTTCAGATTATCATCAGTCTCAGTGCTGCAGGTGGAAATGCAGACTACTTTTATAAATAATAATAATAAAAATAAATTTAAATATGGTGTACTGGTGTTTTTAAGAGGGTAAACTGAGACCCTTTCAGTTAAACAAGAACTGAAAAAATCTTGGGAGTATGGTTATGCTGTAGAAATAATGGATGGATTGCTGATGTAGATGCCATGAAAATAAGACAAACGATATTAAAATAAGTCCTACACTGATGATACCCACAATACTATATTGGCTGTTTCAAATGCCAGTAGCTGATCTGCAGGTGCTCTGTATAGTTAATTCATGAAGGTGAAAGATGTCTGCCTAAAGATGTCCAAATGTCACAATATATGAAACACGAATATGTAACAATACTCCAGTCTATACAGACAGGTCAAAAACTCTCGACTCCCATTTCACGACAGCAGTAGGAAATATATGAAGAGTTTATTAGCAAAAGCTGATATTTTTGTAATTGTGAAATATCATATTTTTATGTTGTGCATTGAAGAGTTGAGGCTCGCACACACAGAGAAGCTTTTCGTTTGCGTTTATCGTCAGCGTTTTGAGACGTTTTTCTGGATTCAAACCCAAGCTGTTTTCACTGCCGTCGAGCAGAAGAGTATGCAAAATCAATCCTTGACGTTAGATGATGCTACACAACTTTAAGCTTCTGACACCTGCTTGTAACACAGAAAAAGAAGACAGAAAGTTGACAGGCTTGTTGTTAAAGTTACTGCCGATTAGAACAAGCATGGATGGTTCAAGTAGCAGCTCCAGCTCTAGCGATGAAGAAATGATTATTGTTCACCAGTGCAATAAGCAGCTCCACGTTGAAATCGCCTCTGCGCATCTTCTTCAATGTGCACTCGCATTGACAGATTTGCGCTTGAGCGCCTCCAAGTGCTGCTTACCGTAACTTTAGCAGCTCCGTGCACGTGAACAAAAGTGGCAATCTGATTGGTGGAGAAGGTTTTGACGTGGCGCGTCAAAACAAATAAAAATAACGAGCATGACGCGTTTCTTTAAAAATGACGCGTTTCTTTAAAAATGACGCTTTTACACCTGCCGTTTTGGGCGTTGCTGTGAACGATCACATTGCCGCCCTTTATTTAGTCACGAGGCATTAAACGTAGATGGAAAACGCGAACAAAAATCGTCCCGGTGTGAACGGGCCTTTAGAGTCAAAAGGCCTATCACCATTTTAAAATCTAAGATTGTTAATAGGTTGAATAATCGTTGAACAGACATGATGGCAATTTTACTGGCTACACAATGGGTGGTAACAATTAACACATAAAGTACTATGTTCTGACTCATTATCTGCATTAAATGGGCCAGGGGTGTCAAATTTAGTTCCTGGAGGACCGCAGCACTGCAAAGTTTAGTACTGCCTGGACCGTGAATTGAACCAGCGACCATTGGTTTACAACTACAAGTCCAAATCACTAATCATTAGGCCACATCTTCCCTCAGTAGGTAAACAAGGTGGTGGAGAAAAGGTGTTGCTATTAAACTTTGCTTAGTTCAGTAAAGTTTGCTTAGAGTCAGTTTAATGGTAAAGGAAGTGATCGAATATGCATATCGATGGAAGGTCTGCGAAGAAATTTCATGCTCCCTTTTAAAAGTATTTTGCAGTACTTTATTTTGATACATTTGTGGCCGCTGTATTTTGTAGTTGCCCTTCCCTGCCCAGGAGTAAAACTAATTGTCTCCTTTATTCCTTGTGGCCTAAAATTGTTGTATAGATAACTTATAATTTATAGTGTTTGATGTTTTTTAATTATTGTTTTTACATTGTTTATCATGTTATATATTAGTATTTTTATTAGTCAAATATTGTTTCGATTGTGTGTTTGACACATTTCAGAAAATTGTGCTGCATTACCCTGTCCTGTCAAATTTTAAATTAACTAAGCTAAATTTGACTAACAAAGTTTTAGAAGAAATTAATTTTTAAGTTGATGCATTTTATATTTACATAATGCCATTTATCAGTTGATGTCTTATTGTATCCTGAAAACTGAAGCCATGACTTATTATGTTTCTTGATTTTTTTTACTACCAGTTTCATTGTGCTGCTTTGTGAAAGAAATAATCCACTTATGTGTGTCTGTGCTCCATCTTCACCCTCAGGTGTTTGGGCTTTTCGTGTGGACTCTGATTGGTGGGACGGAGTACCTACATGTTCCTGCTCTGTGCTGGGTAATGTTTGTGTCAGTCTTTTACTGGGTGCTCACCGTCGTCCTCTTCCTCTTATACCTGATCACGCTCCACATCAGGATAACCTGGATCCCTTGGAACATTCTGGTGAGTAAAGTTGAATATTGAGATATGAATTCAAAACTTCATAAATTAATGTTTAAATAAATACTTATACAGCAGGGAAAATAAGTATTGAACATGTCATGTTTTTTCCTGGCAACAATATTTCTAAAGGAGCTGTTGACATGAAATTGAACCAGATTTAGGTAAAAACCCAAACAACACAAACATAAAACTAAAACAAAAAATATCTGAAAAATGCGTTGCGTAATAACAATGGAATGACACAAGGAGAAAGTACTAAACTACTGAAACGTGTTTAATACTTTTGTATAAAAGGTTTTTGTGGTGACGACAGCTTAAAGACGCCTCTCATATGGAGAATGAAGTCACATGCATTGCTCAGGTGTGAGTTTTTCACAGAGTTCAACAGTGTGTAAAAATCCTGATGGTTCTGTGGGTCTCGTCTCTCAAATCTGATATTTAATTTGCATTTTATATTGGATTCATATCAGGTGATTGGCTGGGCCATTCTACAGCTTGATTTTCTTTCTCTGAACACATTTGAAAGTTTCCTTGGCTGTGTTTTGGATCATTGTCTTGCTGAAATGTCCACCCTGGTTTCATCTTCATCATCCTGCTAATGCAGATGTCGGACTGAAACAGCTAATATTCATTAACACTGAGGAAGGGCAGAGGGTTGCTGAAGAACTACTGAGAGATTTCAGCTGCTATCTGGGCCTTCACTGCCTTTCTACAGCTCCCTTTCTTCATGTGTTCAATACTTTTTCACCTGTGTCATTTCATTTTATTATGCATAACTTAATTTGTAAACTAATTACATTTGTTTTCTTTGCATATATGGATTTATTTGGTGTTACCAACTTCCGGGGAAAATTTCAAGTCAACGACACCTTTAGAAATATGTTTTCTGAGAAAAATGGTAATGTGTAAAATACTTATTTTCCCCGCTATATATAAATATGTGTATTACAGCTATGAGGCCACTTAGAAATTCTGTTTCCCCATATTTATCAATTGTCGTTATAGGGATAGTTTACTCAAAAGTGAACATTTGCACACTATTTACTCCTTTAAGAGATTTGATGAAACTTTATGATGACACAAAAGAAAATATTTTGAAGAATGTTTGAAACTGGTAACTATTGACTTCCATAGTAGGTAGCAACAAAATACTATGGTTTCCAACCTTTTTTAAAATATTTATATTTTAGGCATGTTGAGATTACGCAGATTAAAGATTTAACTTCATTTGTTAGTGTCTACTAAAAGACTAAATGTAAATGTACTTCAGAAGCATTAAGATGTCAATATTTGGTGGAATAATCCCGATTTCACAAAAAAAAAATAATAATAATAATACACCAGTAATTTTGAGAAATTACTATTTAAAAAAGAAATACACTAATATATTCAAATACACTAATATTAAATCTATATTTGAAACTTTTCAAAATATTTGGAGGAAACTGTATCAGACCTTAACAGAATAAAGAAAATATCAGTCTGCGGGCTCTTGAAAAGTATTAAAAGTTGATTAATCAATTTAGGGAAAATTAAGGCTCTTAAAAAGTATATAGTCGTCTTGAATTTTATTTCCAATGTATTCAATTGTTTTACCTTTTAATTTTGCATTAATATTTATTTATAATCTAAAAGTTTTTCCTGAATTGAATCATTGCATATATGCTAATAGGATTTATTATAGTTTATGGAACCTGAATAGTCCATGGATGGTCATAATTGTTTTGCTTAATGGTCTAATTATGGTTTCTGATTTTGCTTTCTAGTAAACTTTGCACAGGGGAGTCACTGAAATAATTATCTTGTGCTTCATTCCCAGCATTTTGAATTATGTTGCATTGAAAAATGAGTTATCACAAGTGGAGTTTGTTAGTTGTGCTTCCTAACCATCAATATCTAGCAAATATTATCTAGCTTTTAACTCATGTCACTGATGTTACTGGTTAAAGGAGACCTATTATGCCATGTTTTACTAAATATTGTCTCACTTTATTTTGATGGTCTCAACACATTTTGTTGAGTTTAAGATACATTGCATGTACATGGCAACTAATTCTCATTAGATTATAAGTAGACTGTTAGGTTGGGGTTAGGGTTAGTGTAAGTTGACATGTACTTGCAAAGTTTTTATAGTCAGTTAAATGTCTGTTGAAGGAGCAGTATCAGCACACTCTAATACTCAAATGAGAATTAGTTGCCATGTAGATGTAGCTTAAATTCAACTAAATGTGTTAAAGGGACCATCAAAAAACATTGATACCATATTTTGTAAAACAGGGCATAATAGGTCTCCTTTAACCAGTAACATCGGTGACATTACCCAAAATGTAAAATAATTCTCTGATGTCCCTAAAATGTGTATGTGAAGTTTCATTTCAAATAATGTTTTATTTTATTTTAAATAATGTAATAACTCTTTGAATCTGCCCCTTTTAGGCTTTGATCCTAATATTGGCCTTTTGGTGACTGTCACTTTAAATTCAAATGAGATTTTGCTTCCGGTCTTCTTTTCAAGAGGGTGGAACTACAAATGCCTGTGTTTCAGCGTATTGGCAGATTCAAAAACAAGACTAGCGTCCTATGCTAATGAGGGAGAGATGGTCACTAATGGGTGGGGCTCTCCCCCTCTGATGACATGTACAAAAGGAGAATGTCAAAGTGATTCTGCAGACTGTTTTTATCAAATGTGATTATAAAAGAATAAAATTACTTAATTTTACCACTAGAAGCTGATTATATTCAGATTGTTGCCACACAGCGGTCCTTAAACCCATTATAAAAGTGCTTTTTGCATAATAGGTCGCCTTTAAAATCTAAAGTGGCAATGATGTCTTAAAATATATGGAAAGATCTCATACCTATTAGATCCAGAGAAACTGTGAATTTTGAAGTGGTCCCTTAATTTTTTCCTCTCTCACACATACGCACACACATTTATTTTGTGAATTGTGGGAACATTATATAGGTTTCCATTGCTTTTGTACTAGGGCTGCATTGATATCGCAATGTGATCATTCGCAATACATCACGGGTATAAGCAATAAATGATGAGTTTAGACTATAATTTATCCTTGGCAAGTGTTTTTTGAGGCCTGTGACTGTGTGAGAGTTTTTAAAGCATTCAGGCATAAGAAATTGTGCCGTTTGTAACTTAAAAAATTTACGACGCTTAATTTTATTGAATTGTTTATGAAACGAAAACTATGCAGTATTATTTTATATTACATTTTTTAATTACTGTATACCTGAATACATTTCGACTTCTCGGAAAACAATAAGACACTGTTTATACAATTTGTATCTTTTTCTTTATTGAATTTATCTGTGCTTGTTGATTGTTTATTATACTTTATGCATTCCCCAACAGAATAATCCCAATCAATCTAAAATTATAAACCCTTTCCAAACAGTTATTCAACTCATCTAGTGAAATTATTTTCATAGCGCAATATGTATTACAGAATAAAAGAATATCGCAATGCAAGATTTTTCTAATATCACAGTACAAACTGTATTTTCTATCTCCCTATCCCATCCCATTCCTAAAAATGTCAGCAATGTCCTCGTAATTCAGCAGATTCTTGTAAAGCCTGTGTCATAGTGTATGTTCACCAAATGTTTTTGCTTTTTTCAAGAAGTCTTCTTTATTCGCAGGGAATATGTTTTCACGGCAGTGCCACTGTATTGTACCTGAGTGCATCTGTTATGGGGGCAATATCTTTGAATGTGGCCAATAGAGGGCGCTATTACTTCATCTGTTGGGTGGCGTCAATGGTATGAAACGCATATTCTCTGATTAGTTTAGCAATGCTCTTGTTTCTATAGTCATCATGGCTATATTATTATCATTATTATATCTGCTTATATTCTTTGACTCAAACAATTAGTTATCAGCTAAACAGACATGTACTATACAGAGTTCTCTATGCGTTTGTTTTAAAATTACATTAATAACTGGTTGCAGTATTATTTGAATGACAATTTCTGGTTCTTTTCCCTTTTCAGATATTTGCTTCACTGGCAACACTATGTTATGCAGGAAATACAGCTGTGAATTTTAAATCCTGGAGATCAAAAAGCGAAGATACATAAGTTTTTTTTTCAGATTTTCCTCAAAGGACAATTTATGTAAATGTACAGAATCACATTACAAGACTTTTGATGTGGTTGAAGTAAAAATCCAAAAATATATGTAGCATTGTTCTTATAAAACTTTAATTGACAGAAGATTTCACAATCAATTTTCATTGGAAAATAATAAGGGGGTAAATAAGTTTTAAAAGGGGCGTATTCTGCAATTTTTAGCAAAATGTAAAAAAAGTCTCTGATGTCCCTAAAATTTTGTGTGAAGTTTCAGCTCAAAATACCCCACAAATAACGTTTTATTTCTCTAAGAAACTGTTCCTTTTAGTCTTTAATCCAAATTGTGCCATTTTATTGACTGCCACTTTAAATTCAAATGAGATTGTGCTCTTTTCAAAAGAAGGCGGAGCTACAAACGTCAGGATAGCAGAAGATTGAAAACAGGACTACCGTTTACTGTGTGAAAAAAAACTGAAAATGTCAAAAGGAATGGCTCAGAAGACATATAATGCTTCGTAGTCGCTGACATTATCTTCAGCACGTACGGTATGAAAACTTGGATGGCTGCTTCTCACTCAGGGCTGTTTATGCTAGTAAGGAAGAGATTGTCACTAATGGGCGGGGCTTTCGCCCTCTGATGACATGTACAAAGGGAGAATGTTAATCAAAGTGTTTCTGCAGACTGTCTTTAAGAAGTGTGATTATTAAAAAAAGAATTATTTAATTTTTACCATTAAAAGCTGGGTATATGCACAACTGTTTAAAGTCCTTATAAAATGGATTTTTGCATAATAGGTCCCCTTTAAAAGTATGCTTTACCTTGAATCACTACAGTAAGGCCACTATAAAGACTTTAATCCAGAGAGCTGATTTAATCAGAAGTTACAGGATGTCTTGCTATATTCTTGTTTGTTTGTATTAAACAAAGATGAAGAGATAAGTTGGTACAGTATAAAACAATGATAATGTGTATTCTTTGACTTAATATGTAGATTTTTTAATAAAATTCAATTTAAAAATGTAGAAATTTATGCTTCAACCATAACCTCGATGTACCTATTACAAAAAGCTGTTGTGTAATAGTGTTCATTATAATGCATGGAATTGCTCATATATATATATATATATATATATATATATATATATATATATATATATATATATATATATATATATATATATATATATATATATATATATATATATATATGAGCAATTCCATGCAAATGTCAACCTTGCCATGAAAGTTTTCACCAAAATACAGATGCTTAAGTTTAAGCAAGTATTTTACAGTGCTTGAGAAAAACTCAAAAATGTCTGTCAATGTTTTCAAACAATTATATTTGATTTACCAAAGTCACACAGGTGGCAATTTCACATCAGTCACATCCATAACGGAGAGATGTCACATGCGTAACGACACTTTTTCCTCATAAATGCAAAAAATGTCAAATAAAATAAATTCAATCATTTTTGTTCTATAGAGAGACATCTTTTATCTTTTGATTAGCATTATTTCTCTTGGGTTGTACAGTTTCATTCACAGAATTTCTACAAAGTATGTTGTTTACTGTAAACTGTAGACTTTTTTTGGTCACATCCATAACGCATGTTTATTTTCCAATATAATGTTAACATATACTTTCTCTGTGAATTTATGTTTTGAGTTTTTACTGCAAATGTCACATCCATAACGCTGTAATTGCTCATATATTTCTTTTCTTGAAATGTTTTTTTAAACATGTTTCCCATCTACATCTCATAAACACAGTGATTTTAAGATGTACATAAGCTTTATTATGATGTCCCTTAGTTTTGTCATGTATATTGTATGTATATGTTGTGATCTATGTATTGAAATGTGGCATGAATGAGTGCACAGTTCGGTGGATTCTGAACTTAATGATTTCAGTCATTCAGTTCAACTGATCTTTCAGTTTAGATGACTTAAAGAGAGAGTTCAACCAAAAATTACTGTCTACTCACCTTCAAATGTTTCATGGCTTAAAACTTAAGCTGGATAAGTTGGCGGTTCATTCTGCTGTGGCGACCCCTGATGAATAAAGGGAATAAGCCGAATGAAAATGAATGAATGAACACAAAAGAATATATTATGAAGAAAGCTGAAAACCTGTAACCATTCATTTCCATATTAGGAATAACAAATACTATTGAAGTCAATGGTTTCAGGTTATCAACATTCTACAAAATATCTTCTTTTGTGTTTGTGTTCAACAGAAGTAAATATTGTCTTTAGTTTTAACTATTTGGTTGTTTGTTTTTAAGCCTGTATAGTTGAAGAATGTATTTGTACATGCATACTGTATTTGTGTTCTTGTTATTTATAATGTAGAACATCTTTTTTTTTACGGACGACAAAGATAAAGTTTACAATGTATTTAATAACTGTGTTCTATATTCTGTACTAGCCATTATTTTTAGTACCTATTAACTAGGGTTTACATTTAACATAGGTTCATTCTTAAAAAGTAGCGCTATATACATTTCTGTAGATCGCGAAATATGTAGCCAGAAGTACGTATAGCTGCATTTCGTCCTTAAAATGATCAATTGGTCAATCGGTGCTTTTGAAAACACTATTGGTTCGGTTTAGGGAAGGATGAGGGTGGGCCAGTCTATCAGTCAAGTCAGTCAGTCGACAGCAGCCTTCGGTGGATTTATGCGAGAACAGCAGGCACGAATGGCACTCTCGAAAGAAATCTGAGATCTCAAAAAGCGTACACAGCGCCCTCTGGTGGATTTGCGAAAACAAAAGCCTCCTAGGATGTATTTGACATTCAAAAGGATGTATTTCTCTCCAGAAATGTATATAGCGTTACGTTTTCAGAACAAGCCTGGGTTGGTTACATTACTATTATATGCAAAAGTTAGAAATTAACCTTCATCTCTTGTGTTAATTTAGTTTTTTTTGACAATTCTTAATCCTTAAAGGGATAGTTAAACCAAAAATAAAAATACAGTCATTATTTACTCTGCCTCAAGTGGTTCCTAACATATGAGATTATGAGATTATTTCTTCTGCTGAACACATAGGTAAATATTTTAAAGAAAGCTGGAAACCTAGTAGGAAAAACAAATACTATTACAGGTTTCTAACATTTTTCAAAATAGTGTTCAACAGAAGAAAGAAACTCATAAAGATTTGGAACAAGTAAAGAATGAGTAAATGGTTTATTTTTTGGGCGAATTATCCCATCTTCCAAATCACCTGCAGATCATATAAGCAGTTTTTCATTTTATTGAACAGATTGACAATGCTCAATACAGTATGTTCACGCAGTTGGTTTGGTGTGCTGCACTTGCCTTTGCTGCTCAAAATGTATTTTGCTGGTTCTCTACTTACTACACAGTTCTCAGTTCCAAAATGTAGGCATTAATTGATCACATTATTGTTAAATTTAAAATGGTTTCACAATCTGTCAAGCATATATTCTGTACATTGTTATTAACCTTTCTTTTGTAAATATGTCATCGCACATAGAAAAAGTACTATAGTGATTTATAGTAAATACTAGTGTTTTTGAAGCACACCATAGCAAAGTGCACTATACTGTATGTATTATAGTATTTACAACACTGCTACATCACAGATGTATGTGCTACAGCACAGTATTAACTAGTGAACTAATACATACTACAGTATGCTTTCGTTTTTACTAGTGTAAACCTTGGGGTATTGTTGTGTAATATACACTACAGTAGAAAACTACAGTACTGGGTAATTTGTGAAATACACTCACTAGCCACTTTATTAGGTACAGCTTACTAGTTCCAGGTTGGACCCCCTTTTGCCTTCAGAACTGCCTTAATCCTTTGTGGTATAGATTCAACAAGGTACTGGAAATATTCCTCTGAGATTTTGGTTCATATTGACATGATAGCATGACACAGTTGCTGCAGATTTGTCGGCTGCACATCCATGATGCCAATCTCCCGTTCCACCACATCTCAAAGGTGCTCTATTGAATTGAGCTCTGGTGACTGTGGAGGCCATTTGAGTACAGTGAACTCATTGTCATGTTCAAGAAACTAGTCAGAAGATTCGGGCTTTATGGCATGGCGCGTTATCCTGCTGGAAGTTGCCATCTGAAGATGGGTACACTGTGGTCATAAAGGGATGGGCATGGTCAGCAACAATACTCCGGTAGGCTGTGTCATTGACAAGATGCTCAATTGGTACAATTGAACCCAAAGAGTGCCAAGAAAACATCCCCCACACCATTACACCACCACCGCCAGCCTTGGTACAAGGCAGGATGGATCCATGCTTTCATGTTGTTGATGCTAAATTCTGACCCGACCATCTGAATGTCCTAGCAGAAATCGAGACTCATCAGACCAGGCAACGTTTTTCCAATCTTCTATTGTCTAATTTTGGTGAGTCTATGCGAATTGTAGCCTCAGTTTCCTGTTCTTAGCTGGCAGGAGTGGCACAATGTGTGGTCTACAAGGTTGGACATGGTGTGTGTTCAGTGATGCTCTTCTGCAGACCTCGATTGTAACGAGTGGTTATTAGAGGTACTGTTGCCTTTCTATCAGCTGGAACCAGTCTGGCCATTCTCCTCTGACCTCTGGCAACAACAAGACATTTGCGCCCACAGAACTGCCACTCACTGAATATTTTCTCTTTTTCGGACCATTCTCTGTAAACACTAGAGATGGTTGTGCGTGAAAATCCCAGTAGATCAGCAGTTTCTGAAATACTCAGACCAGCCCGTTTGCCACCAACAACCATGCCATGTTCAAAGTCACTTAATCACCTTTCTTGCTCATTCTGATGCTCAGTTTGAACTGCAGCAGATCGTCTTGACCATGTCTACATGCCTAAATGCATTGAGTTGCTGCCATGTGATGGGCTAATTAGAAATTTGCATCAACAAGCAGTTGTACCTAATAAAGTGGCCAGGGAGTGCATGTCTATAGTTGTTATATCACCATGGCAACTACAGAATCCTCAAAACCTAATACAGTAGGTTAAAAAACTATAGTATTTACTATAAATTACTACACTATTTTTGCAAGTAGGATGAACTGAAATGTGCATGTTTAATAAACGTTACACTTTAGAGATGAGCATTGTATACTCATTGTAATGCTTTATATACATTTTAAATTATAGCCATTTTACGTTATAGTATAGGAAGTATTGCTCCTAAATAGTACTAAATTAGTGTTCTTCAGCTCGCTACAATAGCAGAACCCTATAAGACCCCTTAATTCTTTTTTTATTGTTTACTATTATCATTATTTGTTTGATCTTATTTCTTGCAGGCTCTCTCAAATTATCCAAAGTAGCAAAAATGGACAGATACAGTTACTGTGTTAAAAAGACAGTGAAGTCATGGAATGTCTTTTATATCTTTTGTGACTTTTTATGCACAAAGCCATGTAATAATGGCGGAGGAGGGGTGGGGGGGTATTTAACATCTTTGTAACTTACCCAGCGAAGAGAGGCATACTCAGATGAATAGGGGTGGTCACACAAACTAAAAACAGAAAAAAATGATTGGTAGGAACATTTTAAAAGTTAAAATATATCGACATTTTAAAAAATAATAATGAATTTACCTGTTGAGAGAGTGTTGACAGCGTGTGTAGCAGATGCTTGAGCTCCAGAATCAAGTAACGTTAATGCGCTGCAGGTGTTTTGTCAGTTAGATATTAACATATTTTAATTTAGGGAAATAAGGATCCCTAAATTCGCATTTAAAAAACTATTTAATATAAAAAAGGGTTCTTCGAGACAATACGGTTCTAAAAATCAATTGTTAAAAAAACATATTTTTTGTAGTGTATAATATTGAGAACATGGCTAACGTTACGCTTCTTGACGATCGTATGTAAACAAAGACAAAGAGAGTTGTGATGGCACAGTAACCTAATTTTGATAAGTGAATAATTATAAATGAAAGGAATTTTGCTGGTAGGTTAATACATTTTACACGACGTGTTTTGAGAAGCTCGCCTGGTTTGCAAACGTAAAAGGAGTTAGCCTGTTAGCTAAAATGTCAAGTTAGCCTATAGTGTCATCTTGTGGTCGACGTCGATAAAAATTGATTACATAAATTTTTATCAGCACTCAGGATGCAGTTTTTTACCGGTTTGAATCTGATTGTCTATAAGTTTTCTGCCGTTCCACGTGAAAAATAAAAACACTAGTAATTTATAGTAAACACCATAGTGTTTTTGAATCTTGTAGTACTTGTATTAATTCGTTGTGATAATTATGTGTAGTTGCTGTGGTAATAAAACAACTCTTAATATATACAACTCAACACTGTACGGTTTTCAACAACTGGATATACACTTCCCTACCGGTCAAAAAATTGGGGTCAGTTTTTTTTATTCATGTTTTTTTTTTTGTTTTTTTTTGGAAAAGTATTGTTCATCAGGGCAGCATTTATTAAATGTAAAAATGTTAAATTGTTAAATATTTATTAAAAAATTAAGTAACTGCTTTCTTATTGTATGTAGTTTCAAATGAAATTATTACTCCAGTCGTTGTTGTTTTTATTACTATTACAATTATTTAATCATAATATTATTAATAATTATAAATAATATTAGAGTACTTTCGAAAGGATCATGTGACTCTGAAGACTGGAGTAATGAAGCTGAAAATTCATCTTTAAATTCACTGCAATAAATTATTGAATTAAATTATAAATTACTTTTGTACAGTTATTTTATAGTGCAATAAAATTTCTCAATTTCACAACATGTATTTTATTTTTA
The DNA here is from genome assembly GCF_903798145.1 of Danio aesculapii. NCBI lineage: Eukaryota > Metazoa > Chordata > Actinopteri > Cypriniformes > Danionidae > Danio > Danio aesculapii. Next base: position 50,227,588 of record NC_079450.1, on the reverse strand, counting down.
ATTGAATAAATGCAGCCTTGGTGAGCAGGAGAAGCTTATTTTAAAACATTTAAAAATCCTACCGACCCCAAACTTTTGACTGGTAGTGTTTATTACAATATACTGCAATTTATTGAAGTAAATCTTTAATATTGATTATAAAGTGTTGCGAATATTATAATATACAGTATAATACACTTCACTATGGTATGATTCAAGAACACCTATTTTATTTTTATTTTCCCTACTTAAAAAAAAAAACAGCATAAACCAGCCTAGGCTGGTTGGCTGGGTTTAGCTGGTCGACCAGCCTGGTTTAAGAGGAGTTTTGGCCATTTCCAGGCTGGTTTCCAGTCATTTCCAGACTGGTTTTAGCTGGTCATAAACCAGCTATGTCCAGCTTAAAGCAGGCTGATCAAGCTGGTTTTAGCTGGTCATTTAGGCTGTTTTAAGATGTTTTTTTTCAGTAGGGTTATATTTACAGAAAGGTACTAACATATTTTAAAGGTGGGATATCAAAATCATAATAGAGGATATGCTCTAGCATTTGCAACACTGGTTAACACTGTACTGTTTTCTACAACATATTAGATATATATATTACAATATAAGGCAGTTTATTGTATCTACAATATTCATTATAAAGTGTTTTTTCAGGTGGAGTATCAAAATCATGACAGATATGTATTTATCATTTACAAACTCGAATGCCGGTATTTTTAGGCCCACACTGTTAACGATTTTTGTAAATTACACAGTATTTTACTGTAATATGAACTGTATTTTACTGCAGGACAGTTATGCGGTATGTTACTGTATTTTAAAGTTGCGTCGTAAAAATCCTTGCTGTATATTACAAACTGCTGCCAATAAGTTACTGTAGATTCTACAGTATCAAACCTATTAACAGTGCAAAGATAAAGAAGAAGTAAATCAGTACTAATGCAATTGTGTTCCAGCCCCTTAAACTCAAGAAGTGCTGCTGGGCATTGGAGAGGGGTCTGGATGCAGACCTGGTTGCAGTGCAATCTGAGCTGCATCCAATGCTTTTTAATGGGCTCACCTAACCCCACCCCTAACCCTACCCCTCACAGTGACGTCACTCACTCCATTTGAGTGCATTGTGTCTGACATTGCATCGCTGAGTGATGCAATCTCAGCTTGCATCATAAAGGCTGCATCCAGATACTATTGGGGCATTGAGGAAATAAATAAGCACAGACGATTTTGGCTCTTCAGTTTATTTAACCTTCATGTAATGTGTAGGGAAACAAGAGTAACATTGACATGGGAAGGACATGCAAACTCCTGACTCAGTCGGGGCTCAAAATGGGGTCATTTTGATGTCAGGCAACTTGATAAAAAACAATAACAGTAGTCAGTTGTTTTAATTGGTATATTTGAATTCAGCTCATCAATACGTTATAAATAGCACACTTGACACATGTCATTTCTATTTTATTTTTTAGTTTATGACGAGGCGGCCCGGTGGCACAGTGGGTAGCATGATCGCCTTACAGCAAGAAGGTCACTGGTTCGAGCCTCGGCTAGGTAGGTTGGCATTTCTGTGTGGAGTTTGCATGTTCTCCTCGTGTTTGCGTGGGTTTCCTCCGGGTGCTCTGGTTTCCCCCACAGTCCAAACACATGCAGTATAGGTGAATTGGGCTAAAATTGTCCATAGTCTATGTGTGTGAATAAGTGTATGTGGATGTTTCCCAGTGATGGGTTGCAGCTGGAAGAGCATCCGCTGCGTAAAATATATGCTGGATAAGTTGGCGGTTTATTCCGCTGTGGCGACCCCAGATTTATGAAGGGACTAAGCCGAAAAAGAAAATGAATGTACTGTAGTGGTAATATCAGTGGTAGTAGTCGTTGTAATAGTATCAGTAGTAGTAGACATTGTAGTAGTAGTAGTAGTTGTAGCATTAGAAACTATCTGTAGTAGTAGTGGTAGTTGGTGTAGTACTTGAAATTTATTTTTATTATTATTATTATTGTAATGGCTGTTGTTAATGAATATTAATGTTGTCCTTTCTTGCTTGTTTACTGTCATTATTACTATCATTATTTATCACGGTCATTGATACTCCTTATCACCGACTGGTTTCTTTCTATCAGATTTTTTTTTCCTTTATATGTATGTGTATATATATATATATATATATATATATATATATATATATATATATATATATATATATATATATATATATATATATATATATATATATATATTTATATGTTACTTGCTTCATTTAATGACTGTTATTGTTCCTTTTGTATGTACTCTGACCTGTTTACCAAGTTACCTTTACATGCACACACACATACACACACAAACACATGCACCTGGTATTTTTGTTATTGTTTCATTTTCTTTGTATGTGTATCATCTCAAATTGTGTACCTTTTGTATATTCTAATAAAAAAAAAGAAAATGAATGAATGAATGACACATGTACAGTATATAAATATTGAATCATTCCACCCAGACGTGACAATCGTGTCCTGTACATGTATTCATTCATGCCAGGTGATTCAGCCAGGTGCACATTGAACATTTGGAGCTGATTAAAAATGTTGTGCTGATTAAAAACTACTGTTTTGTTAAACAGTGCATTCTCTGGTCATCCCGATCTTATTATTGTGAGAGGCTAAATTATCATATGCATTTGTTTCTATGGCAAAACATGTGTTTTTTCAACCAAAGAAGGCTCACACAAATTAAAAAGGCAGATACTGATTAGATCAGGGCCTGGTGTGTGGACTTTGAGGGTTTTACGATGTGGTAACATGTTGATTGGTAAGTTTGAATGTCTCAGTATTTGGGCTTTAGTCACGAAAGTTACAAAATAGCTGTTAACTTTGCTCTGTCTCTTTTTCTGGCTCTGCTCCTCTCCTCCTCTGGAGTCTATCTTCTCTGGCTCTACTGCTCTTAGGCTTTCTTTGAGGCCTACCTGCTCACTTTGTCTCTCCCTTCCCGTCTCTCCTTCTACCTCTGGTAATTTTAATTTAAGCTGGGTACAATTATTATCAGATGTTTTTATCATTTTATAAAGTTGTTTGTAATTGATTAAGTTGTAACCATAGAGCAGTGTTTCCCAACCCTGTTCCTGGACGCACACCAACAGTACATATTTTGGTTGTCTCCATTATCTGACCCATTCATTTCAGGTTTTGGAGTCTCTTCTGATGTTATGAGAAGATGATTCAAGTGTGTTTGATTAGGGAGAGGTTGAAAATGTGGACTGTTGGTGTGCCTTCAGGAACAGGGTTGGGAAACACTGCCATAGAGAATTATTGTCATCAAATCATCTCATTTTCAAGTATTTGTCAATTACTTTTGATTTAACATCAACACTTAATTGATCCATATTCCATTCAATACAATCACATAATATCATAATATTAATGCTGCCTTTATTTCTGTTTTTGGTATAAGATTGCAGAAGAATGGTTTGATTAGAAATGTACAGTTTTTTACTATCATGCTGATAACATTTTAGTCATTTGGAAAAAATACAGTTCGAACCGCTGTGGTTAAAACACATTCTTACATTGTTTTATCCAATAAATTAGAGAAAGAGTGCATTCAGTGGTTCACCTGCTACCCTTCAATTACACAGTAAATCCACCCTCTGATTGTGCAGGTTTCCATGGAGACACGGTCTTGACCAAACCTCATGCTGAGTGATCAAAATATTCTTTCAGGCTGATTTCAAATATAATATAATAAGGGAGATCCACTGAGACAGCTTACATGCACCATAGAAATGCAGCTTTTTTCTGATTAAAGTCTATAGAGTGTGTATGTCCCCAGCGTACATGAGTACAATCCTTATAGATCTCTCTTTTAAATGGATTAAATTCATTTATTTCCTCAAAATTCTACACACAATACCCCATAACGACAATGTGAAAAGCTTTTTGAAATTGTTGCAAATTTATTAAAAATAAAAAACCTGTAAAATCACATGTACATCAGTATTCACAGCCTTTGCTCAATCCCCGAGTTCTTGTGAAGCCACTCCATTGATATTTTGGCAGTGTGCTTTAGGTCATTGTCCTGCTGGAAGATGAACCTTCACCCCAGTCTGAGGTCAAGAGCACTCTGAAGCAGGTTTTCATTTAGGATGTCTCTGTGCATTGCTGCATTCATCTTTCCCTCTATCTTGACTAGTCTTCAAGTTCCTGCTGCTGAAAAACATCCCCACAGCATGATGCTGCCACCACCATGCTTCACTGTAGAGATTGTATTAGCCTGGTGATGAGAGGTGCCTGGTTTTCTTTTCAATTTTACTCTCATCACACCAGAGAATTTTGTTTCTTATGGTCTGAGAGTCCTTCAGATGCCTTTTGGCAAATTCCAGGCGGAGAGTGGCTTCCGTCTGGCCCCTCTACCAGACAGGCCTGATTGGTGGATTGCTGCTCAGTTGGTTGTCCTTCTGTCAGGTTCTCCTCTCTCCACAGAAGAGCGCTGGAGCTCAGACAGAGTGACCATCGGGTTCTTGATCACCTCTCTGACAAAGGCCCTTCTCCCCCGATCACTCAGCTTAGATGGCCGGCCAGCTCTAGGAAGAGTCCTGGTGGTTCCTAACATCTTCCACTTACGGATGATGGAGGCCACTGTGCTCATCGGAACTTTCAGAGCAGCAGAAATTTTTCTGTAACCTTCCCCAGCCTTGTGCCTTGAGACAATCCTGTCTCCGAGGTCTACAGACAATTCCTTTGTCTTCATGCTTGGTTTGTGTTTTGACATGCACTGTCAACCCTGGGACCTTATATAGACAGGTGTATGCCTTTACAAATCATGTCCAATCAACTGAATTTACCACAGGTGAACTCCAATTAAGCTGCTGAAACATCTCAAGAATGATCAGTGGAAACAGAATGTACCTGAGCTCAATTTAGAGCTTCAAGGCAAAGGCTGTGAATACTTATGTACATGTGATTTTTCAGGTTTTTTAATTTTAATAAATTTGCAACAATTTTCACATTGTCATTATGGGTATATTGTGTGTAGAATTGTGAGGAAATAAATTAATTTAATCCATTTTGGAATAAGGCTGTAACAAAAAAAATTGGAAAAAGTGAAGCGGAAACAAGAGCCCCCAGGAGGAAACCCACACCAGCACAGGGCGAACATGCAAACTCCAAACAGAAATGCCAACTGACTCGGCCGAGGCTGGAACCAGCAACCATCTTGCTGCGACGTCGCTACCTACCCAATTATTTTTCGAAAAATGTTGTAAACCTGTAACCATTGACTTCCATAGTATTTGTGAGGTCAATGATCAGGTTTCTATCTTTACAAGATCTTCCAAAGATCAAGAGAAAAATGAAACTCATAAATGTAGTTAACCCCTTAAAGTTGTGTAAATCAGTGTTTCTCAACCACGTTCCCGGAGGACCACCAGCTCTTTAAGCAAACACACCTGATTCAGATCATCAGCTCATTAGAAGAGACTGAAAGACCTGTAATGGACAAAGGAGAAATCTAAAACATGCAGTGTTGGTGGTCTTCCAGGAACGTGGTTGAGAAACACTGGAGTAAATGACGAGTACGTTTTAATTTTTGGGTGAACTATCCCTTTAAGATGTTTTGGATGGATTGCAAAAAAGAAGCCCATCTTCAGGTTTGCTAAGTGGTCTTGTCAGTTGTTGTGTTAGCTCTTATTATCTATAGTCTGTATTATATTACTATATTCTTGCTGTGAGGCGACACTGCTAACCACTGAGCCACCGTGTCACCCCTGCGCTGTGTGCATATATAATAAATATACATAATATAATAAGCTGTCATAAACTGGTCTTGTCGACATTTTGTTAAACATGAAAGAAAATAACAAAGGCCATACAAATGCTCATTTGCGTGCACACAATGACAAGAATAGCACTTGAGCATCTGTTTACCAGCGGCTTTGACAGCAGCGATGAATAGAACGAATCCATTGCCACAAGGTTACACCATAAACACGATCACACTATACACTATGGCTTTTATATAATGACAGCTGGTGTGTGTTTGTTTGATTGCACCCTTTATGCTTATGCTTTGTTAGAGCATACTGTTCATTTAGCACCTTTTTAGTCGGACTCATTAGAATTATATAGCAAGTTATAATTAGGGGCGCCACAGTGACTGTCACCTCACAGCAAGGAGGTCTCTGGTTCGAGTCCAAGCTGGGCCAGTTAGCATTTCTGCGTGGGTTTCCTCCAAGTGCTCCGGTTTCCCCCACAGTCCAAAGACATGTGGTATAGGTGAATTGAGTAAACTGAATTGTTCGTAGTGTATGAGTGTGTGTGTGTGTGTGTGTGAATGAGTGTGTAATGGTGTTTCCTAATACTGCATTGCAGCTGGAAGGGTATCCGCCATGTAAAACATGTGCTGGAACAGTTGGTGGTTCATTCCGTTGTTGCGA